>NW_026000206.1:13314446-13322767 GCF_001458135.2 Marmota marmota marmota
CACTGTGTGTCCTATGCTCCCATGCCCTGTGCCTGGAGACCTCAATGTGTGCAGGACCTGTGTCCCTAGGCCCCATCCCTGGCAGACCTCAATGCAGGCACAGGGCTTCAGCTTCCAGTGATCATGCCAGGCTGTGGCCACCTGGTTAGCTGGTCTGTATAGTGTAGCAACTAGGGCTGGCACTTGACATGTAATTTACTAATGAAAAGGTGCATGAGTGGAACATTTTTTTTTCTGTTTTGGTGATTGGATTGAAATCAGTGCACTCTACCACTGAGCCACATCCTCAGCCCTTTTTATTTTTTATTTTGAGACAGGGTTTTCTATGTTCCCTGGGGCTGATCTTGAAATCCTCCTGCTTCAGCCATCTGAGTCACAGGATGACAGACATGTGCCACCCTGCCAGCTCCATTCTACTTTTTTAACAGATAGATTTACAGAAGTTTGATTTGGAAGTCCATCCATTTGGAAGAGAGAAGTGCTCATGATTTCTGAGTTAAGGCACCTCTCTTGGAACATTTGCTCCATTGTCAGGCTGCAGGGCCAGGCCCCCTCTGCTGGGCACATGGGGCACTGCTCTGGGTCTCTCCTGATGCAGATGCAGAGGGGGCCCCTCAGGTCCAGCAGTGCCCGGAAGGAAGCCCTCAGGTGGTCTTGCCCAGAGTCCTGGCTGGAGTGCTTGGTTTGTTTGCCTTTGTTCCTCTCTGCTCACATCTCCCCTGTTGACAAAAAGTACCCAGAGAGACCCTGAAGCCGCACACCGCCCCTGGAACAGCTGGGACGCCCTGGTGCATGTCCCTGCACCCCAGGCACATGTCTTGTGAGCCTTCTGCTTCGGTTGGGTCCATGGTTTGCATGCTTAGGTCGGCTGTTGGTCATCAAGGGGCCCATTCCACATAACCAAGCACAGACTTGAGTGTCCAAGGAGGGCCCCTCCCTCTGCTGTGTGTGCTGTGAGGGTCCTGAGCGCAGCACAGGACTGCCCAGTGTCCTTTGTAAGGTGGATGCTCTGAAGTTTTGCCAGCACAGCTGGAATTGTCTTCTGAACCCACATAGGCCTGGTGGCTTCTGACCACATGCAGTGTCTCTGGCTCTGGCTGGGGCGAGGGTGGCCCTGGTCCTTGTGGAACCTGATTGCATGATGACATGGCTCTCACACAGCCCTCAAGCACTGGGAGGGGATCTGGAGTGTGGGCCTGATGTTGCTGCCAGAGCCTTCCTCTCGAGCCCTGAGGAGGAGCAGATGGAGGCTCCTCCAGGAGACGGAGGGTCTGGGTTCCCCAGTCAGCCCTTTGAGCTGGGCCCAAGGTTGGCATGGGCACTGATGGTGGGTCTTGGCTGGGCTTAGGGCCCTCCGCAGATACCCACCCTTGAGTGGCTTTGAAGCATCTTTGATAGGGGACTGCTTAGGCCTCCAGGGGCTCCTCCTCTGTGCTGGTGGACAGCATGGGACGGGGGTAGGACAGGGACTGGAGAGTTGGGCTCTGGGTATAGACCTTGGGGAGGACCTCCCAGCTCTGGCCAGTGTCCAGAGGGCTGGGTTCCAGGTACCATTTTCTGTCCCAGACTCCTTTCTTCCTCTGGCTCCTAACAGCTGGATGTGTGCCATGGACAGGTCAGTCCCAGGTGGGTACTGGGTGGCTGAGCAGCTGCCATTGCTTGGTCATCCCTGTCCCACCTCCTCTGCCCTGCCCTGCTCTGAGCAGTGTGTTGCCTTCCTCAGATGTCCTCTCAAAGACCATCATGAGGCCCCAGAGGCCTGGTTGGAGGGCTGGAGGGGACCACACAGCACAGGCCCCAGGGTCTGGGTCAGTGGGGTGGGGACGGGCCTGGCACTGTCTGCTGCACTCCCTGTGCAGGGTGTGCAGCCAGAAGATCTGTGCACTGAGGTTCCCACCTGCAACTTGGGGTTCCCTCCCCCCTTGGTGGGAAGGGGCTGTGATGTGTGTTGAACACTGCCCTTGTGGGGCCCCTGGAGGGTCAGTGAGGGCTCCTGGGGTGCCTTCTGGGCATGGTGGAGGTAAAACACATGGGGGCAGCCAGGACACAGGCCAGGGCATGAGGAGGTGCCCATACCCCTGCAGCCCCCACTGGCCCTGCTGTCTGCAGGGGCTGGGATCAAATGAAGGTGACGTGGGCCTGCCTAGGAGGGGTTCCCCAGGGCCTGGGTTGCCCTCTGCACCACCCTGCGCAGTGCCCACTTGACCTCCTGGTTCCGCAGGCAGTAGATGACTGGGTTGAGCAAAGGTGTGAGCACAGTGTACACCACGGACACCAGTTTGTTGTAGTCGAAGGAGTAGATGGCACGTGGCCTGGCGTAGATAAAGAGGGAGGCTGAGTAGAAGATGACCACTACGGCCAGGTGTGAGCTGCAGGTGGAGAAGGCCTTCTGCCGGCCGCCGGAGGACGGGGTGCGCAGCACTGCACCCAGGATGGCCGAGTAGGAGAAGATGGTGAGCAGTAGTGGCCCCAGCAGGATGAGCAGAGCCAAGAGGAAGTCCACCAGCTCTGCCGCTGACATGTCAGAGCAGGCAAGGTTTAGCAGCGGGGACACATCACAGAAGAAGTGGTTCATGACGTTGGGGCCGCAGAAGCCCAGCCGGGAGATGAAGAAGACCTTCCCCAGGGAGATGGTGAAGCCTGAGAGCCAGGAGCCTGCGGCCAGGAGGCTGCAGAGGCTAGGGCTCATGACGGCTGGGTAGCGCAGGGGGTTGCAGACGGCCACGTACCGGTCGTAGGCCATGACGCCCAGGAGTGTGCACTCAGTGCAGGCCAGTGCCAGGAAGAAGTACAGCTGCGCCATGCAGCCCGTGAAGGAGATGCGCCGGAACTCCGGTGCAGCCAGGCTGAACAGCATCTTGGGCACGGTGACAGAGATGTACCACACCTCCAGGAAGGACAGGTTGCTGAGAAAGAGGTACATGGGCTTGTGCAGCATGGGGCTGGTGCTGATCACGGCGATGATGACCAGGTTCTCCATGACAGTCAGCACGTAGGCCAGCAGGAACAGCAGCAGGAGGCACAGACGGAGCCCCACAGGGCCTGTGAAGCCCACCAGGATGAACTCCACCACCTCTGAGTGGTTGTCCCTTGCAGACATGGTGCCTACTGCCTCACCTGGGGGAGCAGAGATGGAGGGTAAGGGGCTAGGAGTGGTAAGAGGTTGAGCTCCCCTTGGGTGGGAGAAAGACTCATCCTTGGTGTGCTCCAAGACTGCCCAAGCTCACCCTGGGCTCTGGGCCTGTTTCCTGCTGGACCGTGGAGGCCAACAGCCACCTAGCACAGACAGCAGACAAGCGTCCAGGTACTGAGAGAATGCCTGGCTGCAAGAACTTGCAAAAACAGTTGAACAACTGCACAGACCCGCCCTCCCCGCCCCTGCCCCAGTTTCACCCCACCCCAGTCTGGCCCTGTTCCCCCTCCACATACCGCTCACACCCACTGCCCGTGGGGTGGGGAGATACCTTGGCTGGGGTCATCCCAGGCCCAGGGGCTGGTGGGCAGGGGTGTCAGAATCAGGAAGGAGGACCTTGGGCTGTCTCAACACTATCAGGCAGACCCCAGGAAAGGTGGCAAGGAAGGAGGCCTGGGGACGGCAGAGGAGTCGTGGGTTCAGTGGGCAGGTGAGTGGCACTGGGCGAGATGGTAAGGGCTAGGGCCTACCCAGAGTCCTCGTCTGCATGAAGCAAGGTGGGGCTCTGCAGAAGCTCCCCAGGGATTAAGAGGGTCCAACCCCACCCCCAGTGCTGCTGGCACCATAGGCTCCGCAGAGGGAGGTTGACCTTAAAGGAGTGGAGCCCAGAGCAGAGGTTGCCCCTTGCCCCCATTGTGGAGGGAGCCTTCTCCCCAGCCAGGTCTTCCCAGACATGGCTGAGCTGCCCAGCTCAAAGTCAATCTGCCCTGTGGAGCGGGCTTGGGTTTTGCTGCTTACCTGGCGTCCTCAAGCCTAACCTCAAAGCAAAGCTCAGCAGTTTGCTGCACAAGCTGGTGTTTCCTGAACACACCTGGGCAGGCACAGTTGAGGAAACTCCAGACTTCTCCACCCTGTACTATCTGTCCTGCCCTCAGCTGAGGTGGCTGGTGACCAACACAGAAGGCAGTGTCCACCGGCTCCACAGCTGTCCAGGAGTCCCAGGCTTCTCCTGTCTTAGGCTGTAGGGGCCTCGGATGCTGGTCAGTGAGCAGAGGAATCAATGGGTGCCTGCTCTGTGCTCCCTGGCCCCAGCAGCAACTTAGACCAAGATCCCTGTAGGGCAGCCCTCCCGTTTGGTGCCCATCCCGTCCCTGCTGTTGGCTGCCCCGATGCCCCCTCTCCCTCTCCAGGCCCTGTGTGTCTCCTACCCCCAACCCCAGCATGCTGCTTGGGGCCTGGGAAGACCTACAGGAAAGGACTAGAGAGGCAGCAGGGCTCTGGGCATGGGCTCTGGGACAGCAGCTGGGTCAAATTTCTCCCTGTCCTTAGCCTGTGATCATGGATAGAACAATCTATGGCCATGATGAGAGTCATGGCAGGACTCCACTTGGCTACAGGGACAGGCCACAGCAGGCTGCCCCAGCTGCTCACAGGGTCAGAGGGCAGGCTGTAAGGACAGGGCAGCCTACAGGTGGCATTTCTTCTGCCCCATGGAGTGGGAGCAGTCTGGAAGCTCTGCAGGTGCCAGGCCCTGGGCGGACACCGCAGGATGTGCCCACTCTGAGCACCTGGGGACCGTTAGGAATGCACTGCAGCAAGAGGTCTGGTTAGGCCTGAGTAAGGTCAGCCCTGGTGTGCCGAGGCCTCCCTTTGTGCAGCCAGATCCTATGCTGCTCTCTCTGAGTGGCCTGTCTAGGAGCTGGGCTGGGAAAATGAGGCCTGGGCATTGACATGGCTCTTGTGGCTCATGACAACCCGCTTCCACTCAGATCTGCCACCTGTCAGCTGAGGGCTTGGGACAAATACCTGCCTCCCCCAGTCGTCTCTGAAGGATGGATCTGACAGAACTGTGGTTAGGGAAGCAGCAGCAAGTTGGCTCTCCTCATGCAAACTTGTGGACACAAACCAGAAGGTCCTGGCACTGCTGCCGAGGGACCACGGACTGCCGGTGACCCCAGAGCGGCTGGGTCTGGTCCAGGGGAGTGTCACATCCTAAACTTGGAGACCCTGGAGACAAGCTCCAAGATACTCACACGCAGTACACACACTGCACAAACCCCCAATATGCTCACCCAACATATGCACCCCAAACTCAACACAGGTGTCAAATAACCCCATTCCCCACACTCAGATTCACTCACAGTGTAGCCAGGTGCCCACATAAGCATCATGCCCACATCCAGGCCACACACACATGCCCTTGGCACAAGCCTCATGCAGGCAGCAGGCTCCTGCTGGGTAGACAAACAAGCTCCCCAAACCCAACCAGCCTGGGCACATGCGGGTGTCCCTAGACCCTGGTGCACAGGAGATACACACTGAGTTCAGCCTCTGGAGCCCCCGCTCTTCCACAGAAGCAGGTAGGAAGATGCAGCCCTGGAACAGGGATAACCATGAAGCCACAGACGCATCGACCTCTATGCTGACACCCGCCCAAGAGAAACATGCTTGCCAGCAGACCCCTACAGGCTCCCTGCCAGCAAAGCCACAGCACAGGCACACATGGGCGTGCTCAGGAGCATTGAGGTACATAGGAATGAGCAGGCTCACACAGGTATAGACACCTGTACAGGTGTGCAAACAGGTGAGCACACAGATGTACACTCAGACATACTTGGGCACATATGCAGGCATACACAGGTGCATACAAAAGCATATGGGCACACGCAGGTTCATGCAGGTGCACACAGTGCATGCAAATGCACACAGGTACATGCAGGTGCATGCACAGGTGCATACACAGATACACACATAGACACATGCAAGTGTGTACAGGTGCACATAGGTGCATACACAGATGTGCCCACAGGCACTTGAAGGTGCATAAACAGGTGCAAACACAAGTGTACATACAGTCTCATGCAAGCACACACAGGTGTGCACACAAGCACACTCATGACACAAGCACTAGAACCCCTCATGTCTCACCTGTGCAGAGGCTGGTGAGGTTTTAGACGCGGATCTGGGTTTGAGCCCACCTGTGCCCCACTAGCTCTGCTCTGCCTGCCAGCTCACTTCTATACTGTGAAGGGACTGGGGCTTAACTGTCCTTCCCGGGCTTTCCTTTCCATGCTGCTTGATGGTTAGGGACCCAGCAGACTTGCTTCCTCACCTTGACCTTGAGGACCTAGGGACTCAGTGTGAGAAGTGGTAGTGGTGGTTCTGAGGGAGTGAGGACCAGGGCCAGGCAAGGCTGACCAGGGGCCAACCACAGAGGACCTCTCACTCTCACTGAAGCCATCTGGATCTCCCCAGTCCACAGGAATCCCCAGAAAATGAGGAAAGTGGTGTTTGCTCTTGGACGTAGCACAGTCTACCTGTGACCATCAGAGTCTGTTCCAAAAAGATCAGAGTTTGGGGAGTGCAGACCTAGAGGTGACTCCCCTCAAAATAAAAGAGACTTGTCTGTGTCAGATGAGAATGGATGGCGGAGACTGAAGCAGGTGCCTCTTCCTGTGTTCTGCTGCTCCACACGTTGGGACTGGTACAAGAGTTCCTGTGCTGGGCAGGCCTGCAAACACTGTCCTCAGCCTGGAGAGGGCAGCCAGGCTGCCCCCCTCAGCCAGAGTGTGCCTCCAAAGAATAAGCTGGCTGTGTACATGAAAGCCCTCCTTTGCCCTGGCACAATCCCTTCCTCCAAGAACTCACAGGAGAGAGAAGCTGACTAGGCGGGGCTGGAGCTTGTGAAGGGAGTGGAGGCCACTCCTTACGCAATCCCCAGGTGACACATGGAAGGTCCTTCTTCCCTCTTCCCCTTCCCCTGTGACCATGTCTATTAGATTGGCTAGATCAGGGCAGATGGACACCTGCTCCCAATACTCCTGTCCTTGCAGGACACAGCAGGTGTGGGGGGCATGCTGTGGGCCCCATCAGTCCTCTCATCCCCAGCAGGGGCCTGAGGAACAAACCCTTGGGTCCCTGGGCCCCCTGCCTACCCAGGCCCAGAGGACTTATGCCTGCTTGCTCAGAGCAGTCCCACCTCATCCTCACCCTCCTATCCCTCCTTTCACTTTGAGGGACACGGGATGGGTTGAACTGTGAAGCAGGTGCAGGTGCCAGGACTCTCTGTCCTAGGCACTGAGACTGCAGGAGGACCACAGCCCCTGGCTCTGTCCTTTTTTGCTGACCGTCTGCTGGAAGCCCAGGGCATCCAGGGTTAGCAGATGCCCCCTCTGAGTGCTCCCACTGGGTGGGCCCGGACTGATGCTCTGGGCTGGGGTGGTCCTTGGGTCGGGGAGAAAGGGTAGTTGGAGGTGAGGGAAAGGTGCAAGGGCCTAATGGGGATTCAGCTCCAAGTTGTGGCTGGTGGCCAGGACTGCTGACCAGTCCCTTGGCAGTGGGCAAGGAACTTGCAGTGCACAGAGCTGAACTGGGTGCTGCAGCCCAGACCTTGGGGACACCTGGGGCCAGCACAGTGGCTTTACGATGTCCTGCTCCAGAATTACCTGACAAGTGCCAGTCACTCATCACTCCTCGGCCATGTCTGGGGGCTCCTCCTTGGTTGGGGTGGATACTGAACCCTGCCATGACCCCAGCTCTGCAGGGGCTCAGGTGTGGGAGGAGACACAGTGGGCTCATGAAGGGCAGCTCTGTGGCACGTGAGGGGCAGACCCCAGGCAGAGGTGCAGAGGGGCCTGCGAGCACCACACCCACCGCTCTCCCACTGAGCTTCGGCCCCTTCTCAGAAGCAAGCCGCAGGGCAGGGTTGGACTTCCTGCTACACACCTCCTGGGCCTCCTCCAGCTGTGCTTTGCTCTGGGCTGTCCCCAACACCCAAGGAGGCTTCCTCTGGCCTCCACCCTCTTTCTCTCCTGGCTTCTGAAGTCAGTGAGGAAATGAATCTAGTCTCCTCTCCCATGAACTAAAGGCTGGGAGGCCCTGGTCTGTGCTGCCTTCTCCCTGTCTCCCTCTGCCCTGTGTCCTGTCCACATTCACAGGCCCACTCAACGCCACCACAGGGACCCCTCTTCCCCCAGGAAGCAGGAACTGGCCTGCCTTCTGCTGCTGCCCATGTCCCCTTGGGCCATGCTCTGAGAAGTCCCCATGGGGGCAGTCAGATAGGAGCAGCACCTCTGCCTCCAGCTCCTGTGTCGTGAGGGCTGCTCCTGTGGACCCCGCTGCCGCAGTCCGGCTGCAGCAAAATAACCGGGGGGGGGGGGTTTCACATTTCGTAGTCGGATCAGCAGTG
>NW_026000206.1:13322792-13386878 GCF_001458135.2 Marmota marmota marmota
AGATTGATACAGCAGGAGTGAGAGCCGTTTATTGCAGGACAGGAGCAGTATTTATACATTCCACACAGCTTATCTAATTAGCATAAACTAGATACATCAGTCAACCAATCAGGAATCTCCACACTTAATGGCTCCCTGGTGTTACTTCACAAACCACTCCCTCTGGCATTTTGCCAGGCACCATCCAGACTTGTTTACAGACTCTAACACCCCGCATCAGCTCGTCAAGCCCCCCCCCCCCTGCATTTGGATGTATGTCTTCTGGCTGGGTCTTCTGGCCCAAAGAGGTGCATTCCAGTCACCTCTGCCCTTCAGCATCTCTTGTTTTCTGCACGAAGGCCTTCCACATCTTTCATTGGTTAATTCCTAGATATTTGACATTTTTCGCTGCTTTTCTAAGTGGGACTACTTAAGAGAATTCATTTTCTGTTTGTTGCTGGGGTAGAAGCAGAGTTGACTCTGGTCTGTGGCTGCGTGTAGTAGATTTGCTGAGTGTCCCTGTGGTTCCTGCTTTTCAACCTCTGGCCTCTTTTTACTTATCTCCCTGCCTGTCACCACCTCCACCGTGCAGTCACTCAGATGTGGTGAGGGGAGAAAGTAGGACATTTACTCATGTGTGTTGACTGATGCTCCTCAGGTGGAGGAAGTTCCCTCCTGTCTCTATTTTGCAAAGAGGTGGCTATTTATCTATTATTATATATGGGCATTGCATTTTATACAGATGTTTTCCTTTTCATAAGATGCTGATGTGGTTTTTCATCCTTGGTTTATCCATGTGGCAGGTTAGATGGCCTCTTACATTAGGTTTTCCTAAGTGCAGCTTGGGGCACTGGCCGTGGGCTGCACACATTGCTGGCTCTGCCTGTTCTGGGTATAGAGTTTTCTTTGTGGGAAGTCTCTCTTTAAAATGCTTTATGGAGGCCTACTTGACACACAATAAGCTGCATGTACTCTGAGTGCACAATTTGATGAGTTTGGATATTTGAATACACCAGGAAACCACAGCAATCAAGATAGGGAGTTTCCCATCAGCCCAGCACTCCGCATCCTGCCCTGCAGGAAACCACCCTGTGCTTTCTGGCCTAGATCAGTTTGCATTTCCTAGAACCTGTGTAAGTGAGTCCCGGTGCCCGCCCTGGGCCTGAGTCGGACAGGTGCTCTCCTTGCTCCTCCTGAGCTGCATCCCTCCGCTGGGGCCCCTGGGCTGTCTGCACTTGCCTGCCATGGGCATTCGGGCTGTGCGGCTGTTGGGATGTTGAGCACTGAGAGTGGTCACGTATAGGCCTTTTCTTAAACAGATGTTTTAATTTCTGTAGGTACATGTCTGTGAGTAAAACCCCGAGTCTGGTGCGGTGTGTTTGGCTCACTGCCAGGTTCCAGACTGTTCCTAAGGGTCTTGGTATTGGAGTTGCAGCCGCCAGGCCCTCTCCATTCCTTGCTGTGGTCAGCCTCCCCATTTTAGCCACTCAAAGAGGCGTGGAGTGGCTTTAATTCTCATTTCCCTAAAGACTAGTGGCCTCTTCCCCATGTATTTGCCATCTGCACATCTTCTTTAATGAAGTAAAAATATTTTACCTATTATTTTATTGGGTTGCTGGTTTTTATATTCTTGAGTTTGAATGTCCACTATATCTTCTGAATATGCTTTGCAAATATTTTCCTCAGTTTAGAGCTTGTCTTTTTGTTTTCTTGACAGCCTATTTCAAGGAGAAAGCTTTAATTTCGATGAAGTTCAATTCCTTAATTTTTTTCACATTTTTTGGTGCCATATCCAAGCAATCTTTGCATTATTCAAAGCCACAAAGATTTCCTCCCATACTTTCTTTGAGAAGTTTCATAATTCTAAGTTTTTACACTTAGGTTCATGAAGCTTGTGGAGTTAATTTTTATACCTGGTGAGGTGTGGCTCAAAGCTGGGTGTTCTCTGACTGAATTGCCTTTGTGTCTTTCACAAAAGTCAGTTTCCATGTTTCTGTGAGTCCTTTGAGCTCTGTTTAGCTGCATGGATCCATTTGCCTGTCTTGATGTTAACTCCATACTTTCTTGGCAGATCTTTAACTGGTGGTGGAAGTCCTTGAGGCTGCTTACTCTTCTTCAGCTTCATTTTGGCTGTTCTAGGTCCTTTGAAGTTCCATGTGGATTTTGGGTTTTGGTTGTGACTGCATTAAATCTGTGGATGGGTTTGGTGAGAACTGGTGTATGGACAGTAACAGGCCCTGGTGTGGGCGCCATCCTCTTGCTTGCCCAGGTCCTTTGCTGGCCCCATAATCCCGACATACTCAGTGTACAGACCTTTCACACCTTGTGGCAATGTATCTCCAAGTAGTTTGCATTTTGGTGATGTGAATGGTACTATCACATTTTAACTTGTGACTGTCTTTGCTCCTGTGTTAGAAGTAGGACTGATTCTGTATGTTGACCTCATGCCACCTCATGCTGTTGAACACCTTCTTAGTTGGAAACATTAAGTGGGGACATAGAAGACAAAGAAAGATCTACAGCAAACTTCCAGAGCTGAATGCCCGAGATGACATTACTCAGGGTGGGAACATGCGCTTAGCAGGTGCACTAAGTAATGACAAGAAAGATGAACACAGTGGGCCAGGAGAGGGAGGGCATGGGAATTCTAGAAAAGAATCTAGAAAAGAACCAAGCAGAAATCTTAAAACTTTAAAAATAACATCTGCTATTAAAAATTAATATGATTAATATGAGGAGGACATGAGTAGGAGGGGCATCATAAATGCTGTTGCATGAATTCCCAGCATATTGAGGTAAGTTAGGAATGCCTGTAATAAGGAAAGACAAGCAGTGAAAAAAATACATGGTTAACCCAATGGGAGTAAGGAAGAGAGGAGCAAAGAGCAGTCCTGCGCTGAACACACAGCTGTGTGGCAGACCGAGAAGTGTAGACCCAGCCATGTCCACTAACAGGGGACACACTGTAAATACAACAGCAGGAGCAGGGTTAGACAAAAGACATCCCATGTTCATGGATTGGAAGAATTAATATCATTAAAATATCTACATCACCCCAAGTGATCTACAGATTCAGTGAATCTCTATTAAAATACTAATGGTATTCTTCACACAAACAGAAAAGAGATTCCAACATGGAACCATAAGAGGCTATAGATTGCCAAAGCAATCATGAGCAAAAGGAACAAAGCTGGAGGCGCCACACCACCTGCCTTCAAAATACACTACAAAGCAACAGTAACAGAACATCCTGGTATGGGCAAGAAAACCGACACATCCTGGAGAACAGACCAGCGATAAAGCCACATATTTGCAGCTAAGTTATCTTTGATGGAGGTGCCAAGGCCACATTTATTATTTCCTTTCAATAAATGATCTTGGGAAAACTGGATATCCACCTGCAGATGAATGAATAAATGTAAGATCCCAAATTCTGAAACTCCTGAAGCAAACAGAGGGGAAATACTTCCTGGCCTTGTTTTGGACAATGATTTTTGGCTATGACCTCAAAGGAAAAGGCAACCAGATCCCAGACAGACAAATGCGAGTATACCAATTGACTTGGTCTGCCAATAGTAAGCTATCAACAGTGCAAAGAGACAATATTCAGAATTCAAAACATTATTTGTAAACTATATATTTAATAAGGGGTTAATGTCTAGAACTGAGAAGAAACTCAAGTATCCCAATATCAAGAAAACAAATAACTCTATTAGAAATTGGTAAAAGATCTGAATAGATGCTTCTCTAAAGAAGAAACACGAATGACCAAAAGTTACATATTAAAAAAGCTCAATATCATTAATTGTCAGGGGAATGCAAATCAAAACCACAATAAGATACCAATTGAACTATGCTTATTTCAATTAATTTTGAATATTCTATCTTCTTTGCCATCTGATGTAATTTTTAATTGTGTCATACTTCAATGCCTGCACACTCATGTGATGATAAGATCAAGGTTGTCAATATGTCACTCTCTTAAACATTTAGACTTTTCTGCTCTGTTCATAGTTGCTTATGTGCTTTGTGATGGTGTGTAGCTCAATGCTTGTATGCAGTATGCAGTAATAAAATCAGGACAAGTGACATTTCTATCTCCTTAAAAATGCTACAATCAGCATGTCAGTGTCTACAGAAGATCTTCTGGAATCCTGACTGGATTACCCCATCACTTGGGGAGAAGACATCATCTTCCCGTCTTTCAGCATGGTGTCTTCTCACTTATGTAGACATTCCTTGATTGATTTCACCAATGATCTGTGGTTCTCAGTATGCAATCCTGCACTTGTGTTGTTAGATCTATCCCTCACTAGTAAATTTTTAACTAATATTGTGAATGATACTTGAAGAAATTGCTAAATTCCAATTATTCACTGCTAGTATACAGAAGTCCAATTTCTTTTTGTGTTTTTATTTTTGTATTCTGACCTTGATAAATTTAGTTATTAATTTCAAGGTCTTTTCTGTAGATTTCTTGATATTTTCCACCTAGATGATTATTTGACCTGGGAATAAACTGTTTTATTTCTTCCTTTTTAATCTATAATCTTTCTTCTTTTTTTTCCTGCCTATGCACTAAGACTTCCATTAAAATGTTGAGAAGAGCAAGGAGGGTACCCTTCCTGTGTTCCTTAGTTTGTGGGAGAAGCACTCAATCTCATTAAGGGTGATCTTGGCTGAGATGTTTAGTCCCTTGAAGGTAGCTATTCCCTTCTGTATCCAGGGCACCGACAGCTTTTATCTTCAATGGAAGACCCATTTATCAAGTGCGTTTCCAACACCCTGGAGATGATCATCTGCTGCTGCTTTTTCAGTCATGTGACACACTACATCAATTAATTTTCTGTGTTGTGCAGCTTCTCATTCCTGGGATAGATTTAACTTGGTTGTACTGTCATTTATTTACTTAGCAGACTTACTGCTCTGTAAGTTATACAGCATAAAAAACACCCAGTGAATGGCTTTAAAAACAAGTTTTTTTGAGTTGTAAATCTGCCACCTCAATCTAGTTTTAGAACATTTTCATCATGCCTGCATTTTTCATGTGTTGCTAAATTTGGTTAATATTTTGTCAAGATGTTTACGTCTTTGTGCAGGAGATAATATTGGTCTGCAATGTTTCTTGCAATATTTTTGCTTGTTTTAGTATCAGAGCATGCTGAGAATTGCTGAATTAGTTCCTTTTTCTAGAATACTCTGTATATTCTTAAAATCATTAAAATACTCTTAATTATTTGGTGGAATTCCTCAGTAAGATGTTCTGGGCCAGTTTGGAAGTTTTTTTTTAAAAAATATTTTTAGTTGTAGCTCGACACAATAACTTTATTTTGTTTATTTATTTTTATGTGGTGCTGAGGATAAAACCCAGTGGCTCAAACATGCTAGGCAAGCACTCTACCACTGAGCCACAACTCCTTCCCCAGTTTGGAAGGTTTCAAACTAGGGATTCAAGTTCCCTAGTAGACACAGCATATTCAGGTACTTCGTGTCTTTGTCAGGGACTTTGGTCAGCTGTCTTTCAAGGACTTGGTCAGTTTCCTCTCCACTTACAGATTTATGGGCAGACAGCTGTGTCCATGTTTTCCTTATTATCTTGTAAGCATCCAGAGTCTTCAGTGGTTCCTGATCCTTAATTCTTGATGTTGGTAATTTGTGTCTTCTCTCTTCTTTCGTCCAACATTCTGGCTAAACTGTATATTCAGTTGGTCGATCTCAAAGAACCCACTATCAGGATCATCAATTTTCTCCTTTCTATAATTTCTATTTTGTTGATTTCTGCTCTTATGTTTATTTTCTTCTGCTTGTTCTTTTCTCCAGTTCCCTAAGGGAAAACCTAGATTATTGATTTTAGAGCTTCCTTCTTTTTGAGTAGAAGAATTTAATGCTACTAGTTTCCCACTAATTCCAGTTTAGTTGCATCTTACAAATCTCCATATGCTGTATTTTCATTTTTATTTTGTTCAAAAGGTTTTCTGATTTCCCTTCAGGCTTTATTTTGTCCCATGGATTATTTTGAAATGTGTGGTTTAATTTTCAAATATTTGGGAACTACCTAGATAAATATGGTGCTGATTTTAAGTTCAATTATAATAGAATCAGAGAGCATATTTCATGTAATTTCTATTCTTTTAAGTTTCCCAAGACTTATTTTATGGCTTAGAGTCTGCTCTATACATGTGGTTTTTCATGCTGAAAGAAGGGATATGATGTCCTTTCAGGACACTTCATCCTCTTAGAAGGGACCCTTTGCCACATCCTCCTGCCCTGGCCTGTGTCTGTGGCTCCTGTTCTGGACTCCTCATGTGAATGGGAGTGGTCCCTCTGTGTCTGGGTGCTTTAACTTGACATGTGCTTTCAAGGGCCATACACACTGCAGCCTGGATCAATGCTCATTCTGCTCGTGGAAATGACATTTGTGGAGTGGACACACCACACCTTGCTCACCACTCATGAGCTTCTGCATACTGGACTGTCTTTTTGTTGGTCATGTACAATGCTGCTGTGAAGATTCCTGTACAGGTGTTTGTGCGGACTTAAAGTTCCATTTCTCTTAGACACACACCTAAGGGTGGAATTGCTGGGTCACAGGGCACCTTATGTTGTGCACTAGTCTCCAATTCCACCTGCAAACGATGAGAGTTCTGCTAGCTCCATCTCCTCACCATGCCTCATTATTATAGCTTTTATTTCTTTGGTAAGATTTCTGCTTTTGTCCCATTTGTTTCATTTGAAACAAACCTGCAATTTGCAACTTAATGTGGGAGCATTTTTCTGACAGTTTTCAAACCCTCTCAGGGAGTTCTGACATCGAGTCCCGCTTGGTATTGGCATCAGCTGATGGCCTTTTACACCTTAGATTTCAGCTTTCTCAGTTCTTGATGGGGTGAGTGATCTCAGTTGTCCCTGGGGGTTCTGTTCTTCGCTCAGGAGACTCTGCATCCTCTCACATCTATTCTTTGAGCAGGCAAGCATCCGGCTGGCGTGTGATGCTACCTTCTCCATGGGCTTTTGTTTCCATGGCAGCTTAGTCTCCAAAACCTCCCAAAGTGCCCTGGTCTTTCTCACCCTTCTAGTGCTGCTGAGACTCTGCCCAATCCCTAGGGAACCATCCATGGGGGCAAAGGCAATGTCCTGGGCTGTCTAGGCATGGTCTTACTGTTTGTGCTATTGCTGGGGCTGAAGGGAAGAGCCTGGTTGTGGTGTGCAGAAACATGGGCTTGTTGCTGCTGGGTGTGGGCAGATTGGCCACCTGTCAATCACGGGGTCTGGCTTAGGCTCCCCCTGAGCAGTTGTCGGCAAGGGAGGAAAGCCCCAGCAGGGGCCCCTTGCTTACGTCTGGTGGCACATGGGACCAGCGAGGCCACTGGTTGCTCTGCTCACAGGGGGAGACAGCTGCCAACTTGCTCTGGAAAGGCCCTTGCTGTCCCCATTAGCCCAGGCCACTGGTGGCTCCCACATCTATATACGCAACTTTGGCCACAACCTCCGCCATTGCCCCAGCTGAGTGGTGAGAGCTGGCTGGAGCCACGGGGAATTGTGAGGGCAGCTCTCTGGACCTGGGGGCTGGGGCCCTTTCTTCTCACTCTCAGGGCAGCCCCCCTTGGTAAGTTTCTCCTTCCTCATCCACAGGACTTTCTGGAGACAGTGGCTCTGTGGGTGCCCAGGCCCTGGGACACGAGCATTCCCTGCTGTCTCCACCTGTCTTCCTGGCTCTCCCTAGCCCCAAGGCTGATAGGACATCCTGGGCAGGAGGGATACGGGCTGCAAAGGGCCTGACCCCTGAGAGGGTCCCATTGCAGGATAAGCTTGGAGCTCAGGCACGGGTCTGGGTTGGTGCCTGGTTCCATGGACCCAGAGGGACACCTAGTGCTGATGAGACCTGGGGGGACTGCTGTCCCCTGGGTTAGGGCTGGGGCCCACAGGGCAATGAAGGCCACATGGAGTCCCAGGAACTTCCAGGCAGGGTAGTGTGTGTGTGAGGGGCTGCTGGATCCAAGAGCAAGAAGCTTCAGAGGAGACCTGCCGAAGGGACAGCATGTGAGGCTGGAGGTGACAGTGAGCCCAGGCTGAGTGTGCAAGAGTGTGCACATGTGAAGGCATGGTGGGCATCTACAGGGGTCTGCAGCTTTCACGGCCCTTGAAGCTGAAGGAGAAATAATGCGTTGGCTGGGCTGCTCCAAGGCCCAGGAGGGAGGTCACCCGATGCTGCACAGAAGCCAAGTAGCGGCAGTGGAGTTGGGACCTGTTGGCAGCAGGGGTCAGTGGCAGAAAGGGCAGGGTACTGACACCTGCAGAGGTCAGTGGTGTGTTGCTGTGCCTGGGGTCACAGTTGAGGGCTTTGTATTGGTGTTCAAGATGGCAGACCAGAGTTTGATCCTTCCATGATCTGGGGAGGAAGTGATGAGGAGGCTCTGAGTGGAGGGGTGCAGGGCAGTGATGGTGGAGGACCCTGCAGGAGACACAGTTTCCCTTGGGGCATCTCCCTCTCTCTGAGCCCACTACCATATGGGACCTTCTCTCTTCTGAGGGTGCAGGGTCCACCAGGGGCCCTGAAGGTGGGTCTAGGGCTTCTGGGGGGCAGGCTGCCAAGACTGGAAGAGTGGTGGGGTTTCAGAGACTGCAGTGTCTCCAGTGGAAGTGGAGCCATGACATCTGGGAGCAGGGGTGGGTGAAGATCCAGCCCAGCTCCTGGCCTCCAAGGACAAGGGAACTTCCTTACTTTGAGGGGCATCACTGATGTCGGTTCTCCAGGCTAGGAGAGGAGCAGGGAGAAGAATTGGGGGAGATGTGGGGGTAGTGGGCTGGTCTCCATGTGATCCCTGCTGTCATTTTTCCAGAATTGCTTTGGGGCTGCTAATTTGTGGAGCGAATCCTTGGAAGCAGCCCCAGGTGGATTCAGGCTGGTTCCTCTCCCCACCAGACCCACGGGGCATTCTGCCCTCTAACCAGTCCTGTCTGTCCCAAGGTAGTCCTGGTGACCTGGGGCTGGCACACAGACAGAGTGCATGCGATGGAGTGGTGCAGGTCCGACGTGATGGGGAGTGGGGACACTTGTGCAACCAGGAGTGGACACTGGCGGAGGCCTCTGTGGTCTGCAGGCAGCTTGGCTGTGGCTGTGCAGTTGGTGCTCCCAAGTATGTCCCGCTACCAGGAGAGGTGGCTCGGCCCTGGCTGCACAACGTGTCCTGTCGGGGTCATGAGTCCTCCCTCTGGGAGTGCAGCCTGGGCGCATGGAGTCAGAGCGCATGCCCCCATGAGTGGGTGGTGGTTGTACTCTGTGCAAGTGAGTAGGGGCAGGGGGAGGGGGAGGCTGGGAGGAGGTGTGGGGGTGGGTGTGGAGGAAACAGGATGAGGCTAGGGAGGACCTGGGAAGGGATGGGGAAGGGATAGACCTGGAGGAGAGGAAGGGTGGGTTTGGGGCTCTGGCAGGGACTCCTGGTTGGGGCCTGGAACACCCTGACTGCAAGTTGCTGCCACCTCTTCTCCCTGGTTAGTCCCTTATGTGTTGGGATCCTTTGATATTCTTTCAAATACTCAGATGCTACGTGCTAGTGCCCAGCTGTGCATGGACTGGACAAGGGTCCTGCTCCACTGAGCTTAGGCTGCCAGTGCCTCAGCTTTAGGGAAGCAGGGTAGTTTTTATGGTGGCAGCCACAGGCTGGGGTCCTCCAGGAGGGCCCCAGAGGCACACAGGCATGCACTCATGGTTCCTACATGGATGGCTGAGAGGCCATGCTTTCTCTTGG
The DNA here is from genome assembly GCF_001458135.2 of Marmota marmota marmota. NCBI lineage: Eukaryota > Metazoa > Chordata > Mammalia > Rodentia > Sciuridae > Marmota > Marmota marmota. The sequence continues at coordinate 13,332,521 of NW_026000206.1, forward strand.
ATGTCTGGCTTGACATGGTTCAGCCGTGTCTGGGTGCCTTGTGTGGCCTGGAGCTTGTGAGGACCCTCATTGCATCAGGTCACTAGAGTAAGTAAGGGTCCCTTGAAAAGGCCCTACAGGGTCTTGGGGATTCATGTGAAGCCACCATGAAGGCCTTCTTAAAGCATGCTGAGTACTTCAAGGGGGTGACCCAGAGCATTGAACGGGGCTGAACTTGTGTGATACCAGGTCTCTGGACCCTGAAATCCGGCCCTCTCTGGACTCCCTGGAGAAGGGGTAGGTAGGTTTGCACTGTAATTCCTGCCTCTCAGACCCAAGAGAGTGCCTGGTAGGCACTGCCATGGTCAAAGGCAGTGCATCTGGAAATATCTGTTACCAGGGCGTATGCAGTCTTCAAGGGTCGGTGTGCCTAGCGGAGTCTGAATCTTCTGTAACGTGGGCCTGTGCTTCACAGATGGCACTTTCCAGGAGATCCGCCTGGTGAAGGGTCACAGTCCCTGTGCAGGACTCCCTGAGATCAGGAATGTGAATGGGGTGGACCGCCTCTGTGGCTTGCACACGGAGGAGGCCACAGTATTCTGCCAGGAGCTGGGGTGTGGCCCTGCGCTCCAGGCCCCCTGCCAAGGTGTGGACATCGTCAGGAAGTACATGGTTTGCAGGGGCACAGAGCCCACCATCCGCAACTGCAGACTCAACAACAACCTGCGCAGTGGCTGTGACCTCCAGCTGGATGCAGAGGTGGTCTGCTCAGGTGAGTTGTAATGCCATGCTCTCAGGGACCCTCAGGTGATACCAGGCCCGGGCACTGTGGGGGTGCAGGGGTGCCAGGGATCCATCCTGCCTGAGGCATTGGGTGCAGACCATTGTGGGTGTAGTGGGAGGGAAAGGCCTGTGTGTTCATGGCTGGTCCTCTCTATCGACATGTGGGCAACTGGCTCTCAGAAGGGACAATGAGTGGGCTGGGAAAGTCGAGGGAAAACAGAGAGGACTGTGAAAACACAGCTTTAGGGAAGCAGGGTAATAATAATAATAATAATTATAATCTCTAGCTCAGAGTTGCCTTTGGCAGGGACCTAGAGATAAAGGGCCCTGGAAGCTCTTTAGTATAGGCTGACAGGTGGGAACCCAGCAGGCCACAGGTGTGCTGAGGTCTGTGTGCTGCAGTCCACAAGAGTGGAGCTAGTTTCTGGTGACCCAGCGAGATGCCAACTCAGCATACCCAGGCCAAGAGTCTTTGCTGAAGGTGCAGGGCTGACCAGTTTCAGCTGAGATAGCTACAGGCTAAAAGGCATTTGGTGGATAGCAAGTCAGTTCCTCCCAGCCCTGTCTCAGGTGTATGTGAGCTGCACTGCTCACAGCTCCTGGTTGAGTATGAGGGGCACAGACTACCTGCCATGGTGCCCACAAAAGGCAGTGTTTATGGCCTGAGGGGACCTTGACCTTGCCTTTGAGATTGTAGGTGGACTTGATACCATCACCCTGACAGGCAGAGGCTGTGACAGATGTGAGTGCCAGAGCAGGTGACCCTGCCGTCTGGCCTTAGGTATAGGGTGGATGGGCCTCCATCTGCCAGTTCTTGCCTGCGTCTGGCAGATGACTGACCCAGATGACATCCCTGGTGTGAGCCTCCTGTGGGTGTGGTTGAAGGTGTTAGCTCAGGGCTGTTCATTGGACAATACCCATCTCCACTGAGAGGATGTTGATTCCCCCAGGACATATATAGAGGCCCGGCTGGTGGGCGGTGAGCATCCCTGTGCTGGGCACCTGGAGGTTGGGCGGGGCCTGACCTGGGGCACTGTCTGCCTCACGGACCTGGATCTGCCCACAGCCCACGTGGTGTGCCGGGAGCTGCAGTGTGGGTTGGTCATCTCCGTCGTCCACGGCACCCTCTTTGGCCAAGGCTCAGGGCCAGTGTGGACAGAGGCCTCCCACTGCCTGGGCAATGAGTCCCTGCTGTTCCACTGCCAGAGCGAGCCCAGGCACCAGTGCACGCATGACCAGGACCTGGGGCTCAGGTGCTCAGGTGAGGCCTGGGGCGGACTGCAGAAGTCCAGCCCAGGTCTTTCCTTGCCAACATTCCTCCATGGGCCCCACCTGTGACTCTAAGACGAGCCCCTAAGGGTCCTGGGCAGGAGTGTATTGTGCTCAGGGACCGCTTGGTTCTGCTGGTTGAAAGGAGGGCAGGAAAGGAAGGGGAAGGATTCTGGCCATTGAGAGATGTGACTCAAGGGCTACACTGCAGACAGGGGGCTCCTCTGCAGAGTTGTAGGACCTGGAGGCTGATGCTCTGGTAGGTGGGGGCGGACACAGGGATCCAGGGTCCATTCTGTGTGCAGCATACTGGGTGCAAAAGAAAGAAATGGCCGAGTAGAGCTGCTTTTAGGGTGTGTGAATCTGAGGCCACAGGACTTCATCTCTCCCCAGAGTTCCAGCCGGTCAATGGCGGCAGCAGCAGCTGTGGGGGCCGCGTGGAGCTCCAGGTGCAGGGGTCCTGGGCGCCCCTCTGCGCCTGGCACTGGGACTTAGCAGATACAACCGTCCTCTGCCACCAGCTGAACTGTGGCAACGCTGTGGCCACACCTCCAGGAGGCCACTTTGGGGAAGGAGGAGCTCCCCTGTGGCCAGATGTGTTTCACTGTGTGGGGACAGAGCTTTATTTGTGGAATTGCCCAGTGAGCACGCTGGGGGCCCAGGCCTGTGCCCCAGGAAATTCAGCCTCTGCCCTCTGTTCAGGTGGGTATGAGGTAGGATTGTGGAAGAGTAAGCGGAAGGTCAGCAGGAGGTTGGAAAAGCACAGAGTATGGACTCCAACTGAGCTGAGAGTGGGCAGGGCTTTGTGGGGGATGGGCTTTCCTGTGACCATGGGAACCCTCTTGCTCCCTGCCAGGTCTCCGAGACGCCTTACGTCTGAGGGACGGTCAGAGCCGTTGTGATGGCCGGGTGGAGATGGCCCTGGACGGCATGTGGGGCCGTGTCCTGGACAACGCCTGGGACCTGCGGGCCGCCAGCGTGGTGTGCCGGCAGCTGGGGTGCGGAGGGGCAGAGCGAGCCTACGACGCGCCCACCCCTGGCCGTGGTGTGGTCCGGGTATGGTTGAGCCGTGTGCGCTGCGTGGGCTCCGAGACCCACCTGACCCAATGCAACGTGTCCACGTCCCAGCTGGTGCCCGCAGGGGTTTCACGGGACGTTGGCGTCGTGTGCTCTGGTGAGTGTGGGAACAGTTGTTCCCCCAGCTCCCTGGCCCCCAGAGTGTAGGCGCTCCTGACTCAGTCTCTCCGCAGGGAGCCTCCGGGTACGGCTGGCCGCTGGGCTGGGTCGCTGCGACGGTCTGAGGCCTGGGACCTACAGGACGCGGATGTGGTCTGCAGGCAGCTGGGCTGTGGCCACGCCCTGAGTGCGCTGGGGTCCGCCCACTTTGGGGTTGGGGCTGGCCCCGTCTAGATGGACGAACTGGCCTGTGTGGGCCATGAGTCTGCTCTGTGGCAGTGCCCGTCTGGGGGCTGGGGACGGCATGACTGTGGGCACAAGGAGGACGCTGGGGTCTTCTGCTCAGGTGGGTGCCTTGTCTTTTAGTGTCTTCATGGGGCAGTTGAACATCTAGGAAGCCTAAGTTTACCCTGTTTGGAATTCTGCTTCTCTATGTTGCTGCCCTCTTGGTGGGTCACTCTTGGGTCACAGTTTGTCATTATTCACAGAGACAACCAGTGTCATGGTGACCAGTCACCCTCAGGTGGACAGCAGCACGGGTGGGCATGCACGGAGCTCCTCCCACTCTCTGGCATTGCTTTGTGCAGATGGAGGGCAGCCTCTGTTCTGTCATGACCCAGCAGGCTCCAGAGAGAGGGAGAAAGTGCTGATCTCACTCAGCGGCCAAAGTCCCAGCAGCGTCCCTGCAGTGCTGCTCCTAAGTTATCTGAATTAGTCAGATTTTTTTAATTAGTTATGATTGTTGGAGGCAAGATATATCAAATTTTCTCTAGTTATCCTGTCATGGTTATATGAATGTTATAATTGCCACTTGAGGTGTAATTTTTTAAAAATTAGTTGTAGATGGACATGCACCTTTATTTTGTTTTTATGTAGTGCTGAGGATTGAATATAATGTCTCACACATGTTAGGGAAGCACTCTATCTCTGAGCCACAACCCCAGCCCATGAGGTGTAATTTAAAGGGTCTCTATGCTCCGCTCTGGGGCTGTATCAACAACCCTGCCACACATCAGCCAGGGGGACATATCTGGGCTTGGATCCATCAGGATTGATGCCTATTTAGAGCATGAAGCTCTGGACTAAATCATGGTTCTGACTTATTTTTTTCATGTCATTAACCAATTTTTTTTAAAAAAATGTTATTTTAAACTGACACACAGTAAGTGCATATTCAATGGGTGCAGTATGACATTGCAGTGCACAGTGTATAGTGTGTCCTGACCATGCCAAGGGACTGGCAGAACTGTCACCTCAACGTGGCCCACCTCTTGGTCTTGGGAAGATTCCAGTCTTCTCTACTTTCCACTTTGAAGTATTCAGTTAAGTGTATCAGCCATGGTCATCCTGCCTGCCATGGAACATTGGGAACCAGCCCTCCCGTCCAGCTGCACCCGGCAGCCAGGACCACCTTCCATCCCCTCCCCTGCAAGAGTCTGGTGGCACACTGGCAGTCGTCGCTTCCCTCTTTCCTGTGTGGTTTGAGGCTTCTTAATATGGTGCCATTCCATCTGCCTGTGTGTGGCCCTGTTGCTCAGACCACGGTCCTGGCTGTGCTGTCTTCCTCCAGGAGGGTGCTGTTTGGGTCTTGTACCTAAGTGTCTGTTCCATCCTGAGCTTGTCCGGTGTCTTCCTCCTGTGTGGTGCCCAGTGCCCTGCACTTTTACGCAGCACACCTTCCTTCTTACGGGGTGTGCTTGTGTCCTGTAGAATCTATGGCTCTGAGGCTTCGAGGAGGTCCTGGTGGCTGTGCTGGCTGGCTGGACGTGCTCTACAATGGGACATGGGGTTCTGTGTGCAGCAATGCCCTCAAAGACATCTCCTTGACTATCATCTGCAAACAGCTGGGGTGCGGGGATCAGGGCTGGCTGGAGAACAAGCCATTCCAAGGGGCAGGTTCCAGCACCGCCTGGGTAGACGACATCGAGTGCCGCAGGCTACCCAGCTCCACTCTGTGGCACTGTCCTTCTGCTCCCTGGGACCCATGCTCCTGTGTCCTGGGAGAAGAGGCCTGGATTACCTGTGCAGGTGGGCATGGCTCTTCTGGGTGTCCTGAAAAAGACTGTTCTGAAAGTCACAGATAGGGCTGAAGTGAACTGCAGCTCTGACCTGGAGCCTTGTGGATCTGTCCATGTGCTCTGAAGCTGCCTGCCCACTCATAAGCTTATAGGTGCTGGTTGCTTCTACACAGGATTTTCACCAACAATGGCACAGGCTTCAGGAGAGATGCTCAACTGCTCATCCGTGCTCAGTTGCCCAGGTATGCCTCTGTCCCTTATGTAGATGAGCCTGCTCATGCCTAGTGTGGCCCAGAGGTAACCTCTGCCCCTTCCAGAGGAGGGTGCAGTGTGCGTGCGTGGCGGCAAGGACGGATGCTCTGGGCGCGTGGAGCTCTGGCACAGGGGCTCCTGGGGCACCGTGTGTGATGACTCCTGGGACCTGGCAGAAGCAGAGGTTGTGTGCCGCCAGCTGGACTGCGGCCAGGCAGTGGACACCGTGCGGGGCGCTGCCTTCGGCCCTGGCTCGGGGCCCGTGTGGCTGGATGAGGTGGGGTGTCGTGGCAGTGAGGTGTCCCTGTGGGTCTGCCCGGCTGAGCCGTGGGGACGCGGAGACTGTGAGCACAAGGAGGACGCAGGTGTGCACTGCTCAGGTGAGTGTGCAAGAAACCCAGGGGGAGAGGGTGCCTGGAGGGCGTGTTCCTGTGTCCACCTCTTTTTCTCAGCCACTCCCCACAGGGTTCAGTTGGGTGCTCCCGGCACAGGCTGCCCCCTGGGTCTTATGATGCTATAGCAGAGGGTGGCCAGGTGAGCCCCTGGGCCCTGACAGGTCTGTGCTGCTTAGAGCATCTCTGCCTCCCCATCCTGGTGCTCAGGCTGGTATGTCTCCTGCAGGTGTCCCTGGGACCACTGCAGCTGGTAGGTGGCATCCTGCCCACCCCCCAACTCCCAGTCCTTGTGCACCTAGAGGGCCTGCAGTGGGTGGGGCTCAGCTCTGACTGTCCCGGGGAGCTCTAGGAGCAGGTGCCTGGTCACACCCTGTTCAGGTGGTCCAGGCCCCTCCCTGATGAAAGCAGCTGTCCTTCCTTGTGCCTGGGTGGGTGGGGAGCCTGTGAGGGGACCAAAGCCCAGGCCCGGGCCCTTGCTTGCTGTGGCCTTGAGGACACAGTGGCTCTAGGTCTACAGCAGAGCAGAGGCAGGGGCAGAAAGGCCCATAGGAGCTTTTCCCTGTGTGCATGGGTGGGTCATGAGTCCTGTGCCCTGATCCTGGGCCTTCACACCTGGGCATTTTTCCCTGGATTTTCCTGGCTGAGCCTTCCGTCTAGGCCCTTTCACAGGAACGTTTGTTTTAAGCCCACTGCTGGGGCCTTGGCACTTGGCAGTCCCATCTGTGAGCCTTGAATCCTAGGCCTTCACCCTGAGCTCCTCCACCATGGGACCTCTGGCCATCTCTGGGGAGCAGCTGCTTGTCCAGATGGCAATGAGACCCCTCCCCCATGCACACTGCCCCTTCTGAGAGGCTGAAGTCATCCAGGACCAGGGTCACAATGCCCCAGGTAGCCAGGCACTCAGGAGGCCCCGCCTCTCACTGCCCACAGCCCTTTCCCTGGCCCCTCCACCTGTTGCTGAGGGCTGGACCTTGCCTGAAATCGCCTGCCTGGTCCTTGGCTTTGTCCTGGGCCTCGTCTTCCTGGTGCTAGGTGTGCAGTGGTGCCACAGCAGTGCTGCCTGCATGGGTAGGTGGATGACTGGGCATGGCGAGCAAGGTCCTGGGAGCAGAGGCTGGGGGAAGCTCTGGGAGACGCCAGCATTGGCACACCCTCTCTGTTCTGGCCACCCTCCTGCATACTGCAGGTGTCTTCCTAGCAGCCACTGTTGGGTGAGTTTCTGTGGAACCACACACGAGGTGTGGGTACCCAGGTCTCACTATGTTTTGAGAATAGATCTATGAAGAAAATCCTCTTTCCCTGGGCACCAAAGTGTCCCCCATCCATCCCTCATCCTTGTCCTTGTAGCTGGGGCCTGCCATAGTGTGTTCAGAGCCTGGGACTCATCCCTTTCCCCAGGTCCCTTTGATCAGTGCACGGCAGGGTGTGACTGAAGGCCATTGCTGTGCAGGGGCAGATGGAGAGGAGCCGGGGTCTCAGCATGCCTGAGAGGTCCAGGCGCCTGGGGGGTGGTGGTGGGAGGCTCCATCTACAGGAGCGTTCATTCTGTAAGGTTGTTGCCTTTGCAGGTTCTGGTCTGTCGGGGAACCAGGCCTCAGAGGGCGTCTATGAGGACATCGAAGCTGTCCCTGTGAGGGAGAAGGATGAAGTGTCCCCAGAATCCAGGGGGCCCATGCAGGAGGAAGATTATGATGATGCGGCAGAGCCTGAGGAGGGCCACCATGATGAGGGGGAGGAGTCTGGGGCCTTGCTGAGCCCCACAGGTGTGCATCTTTGCGCCCTGGGGTCCGTGGCACTCTTCTTACTGTACTGCTCCCACGTGCAGGGCTCTGCTCTGGCCAGCGCTTACATTTAAAGATCCTGAGTGCTGCTCTGTGTCTCTGGGTCCTCACTGCCATCTTAGGCACGAGGCATTGGAAAGTGCCCTGTCCCTCAAGGCTGATGCTTAGACTGGAATCTTGCAGTGGGCAGGATGGTGCTCAGTAAAGTCCTACCTGTCTTTGTTTCCTGTTGGAGCTGTGCCCTTTGTGCCTTCTACACCACATCCCTGAAGGCTGAAAGGGAGGCTGCGGGTGGCTGGTGGGGCTGTGTCTTTATGTTAGCACACATCCCAGAGTGCCCCACCTGCTGCTCCCAACCTTGTCTCTCTCTCTATGGCTTCCTCTGCCATGGGGACCAGGAGCTGAGCATGGGGGCTCTGAGAAGTCCCTGAGGACCACAGTGTACGTCCCTCTCCTAATCACAGGTGAGGCTCCTTGTAGCCTGGTTCCTGGAGCTCAAGCTGGGAATGAAGAAAGTGGTAGCCCCTGGCCCAGCCCATGATGACCATGAGAGGACCCTCTGGGACTCTGAGCTGTGTGTGCAGAGCATGAGATGAACCTGGCAGGCGGGTCTTTCTTGCCCTCATTGTTAAAACAGATGCCGTTCAAGTCCCTTTGACCTCACTCATACCCCACTAGTCCCTCCAGGACATTTATCAGGTCCCATAATGGCCAAGGTGGGTCCTGGGCCCACTTCTCTGCCTCTCCTTTACCTTTGTCCTCCTGTGTGGGCCAGGCCTGGCCTGTTTCTAGCCCATGGTGGTTCTAGCAGCTGTCCTGAAATGTTGGGTGAAGTTCCCCGAGGAAGGTGCCATGGTGACACCCTCTGATCTACAGGCAGGGACATCCTCCCTCAGCGGGAAGCTAATGCACCTCAGGCCCACCTTTCACAAGTGTGCTGGTCTGGATCCCAGCATGTGCTGGACACTGGGTCATGTGATAAATACATATGTGAGAACAGCTTTCCTGACCCCCTTGAGCACTCCCATCCAGGACCACGTGCTCCATGTCCAGACCTACCCCAACCACTCCCATTGAGGCCACGTGCTCCATGTCCAGATCAGTCCTGGTCACTCCCATCCAGGACTATGTGGTCCATGTCCAGACCTGCCCTGGACACTCCCATCCAGGAACACTTTCTCTTTGTCCAAAATGTGACTTGTATTGCTCAATAAACAATCATGGTACCCAGGAAAAACCTAAATAATCCTGTAGTCGAACTTGGTCCCCCCAGTGCCCTAAGCATTTCCATATTGAGGTCACATGGGCCTCTTATTTATCATTAGTCTACCATCCCTTTGCTGTAGATTACTCCTCTAATGTGATTATGAAACTCCTTGCCCAGGATACTCTCTGGGGTCCCATAGGCAGATTTTGTTGAAAGCACCGATTCTTGGGCCTGTTCATGTCCCATGGTGGTTGGATTGGGTGTGGGGGCTTAGCCTCTCTTTCCCAAATTGTGTCCATGTCCTTTGCTGCCTTCGCCTTTGGATCAGAGTATAATCAGCACCACATGTAGACCTTTAAACTCTTGAGAGACATTTTGTGAAACTATAATATGGGGTTAACTTGACCCAGGCTTGCCTCACCTCCCACTCCCCCGGTTAAGGCTAAAGACACCATGAAGTGATATGCTGTACCTTAAAGGGAATGACAGGAGGTGGCATCTAAGTTCCTGGAAGATTTCTACCTATTCCCTAAGAAGGCATGATGTTAGCCTACCCCTCCACCCTCTAGTTTTGTGAGCAGAACTCCATCTTCATTCTCTGGCCACTGAATACAGCCTTTCTTTTCTATCATTCTTCTCTTAGACAGGGTTTCTCTGGGGATGAACTTATGAGTTGGGTAACGTCCATTGCTTCTTGCTCACCTCCATCCCAAACCACGTCCACCCTGTGCACCAACCACCATGGAGTCCTCTGTGAGCATTCACTACAGGACTAAACCTCTGTGGCCACACATCTCTGGGAAACACGCCTTCTGGTACCTGCTTTTTTGCCACCTGGAATCTGTTTCTTAAGAGTGAATCTGTCTGTGGTCTGATGAGAATGGTCCCTGACAAGGTTCTGGTGGAGAATGGATCCTTGTGGTACTCCCATGTAGTAGAATTTACCTTCCTGGTGTCCTGATGGAGAGGTGGACCCTACAGGAGGGCTGATGTAGGGTGGATCCTCCCAGTATCTTGGCGGAAGTGGACCCTCCTGGTGTCCTGATGTGGAATGGACCCACATGGTGTTCTAGTGGGGAGTGGACCCTCCTGGTGTCCTGATGGAAAGTGGACCATCCTGGTATCCTGGTTTGGAGTGGGCCCTCCTGGTAGGTCCAGGTGGGGAGCAGACCTGCATGTTGGGCAAGAACACTGTGAAAATAGGGTGCTGTTGCCCCACAGTCTACTCTGGGTGACTTGGTGTGTGGTGGCTCTCCTGCTGTCCATGGGATCATTCATACTGATGACCTTCATGGAGTGTGGGCACTGGGCAGGACTTGGGAGGACAATGTGGTGTCCATGCTGATCAGCTCAGCAAAAGCTTCAAGAGTCCCACAGCAGAAGAGGGTCTGGCCCTCAGCTCCTTGTTTCCCCACTGGCTGAGGCCGGATGCTAGCTGCAGGCCTCCCTCTGTGCTGCCCTCCCCTGCTCTACTGAGTCCCTTTCACCTCTGGAAGGATCAGAAGCCCCCTCTGGAGCAGGAGGGGCCCAGCTCCTTTCTTCAGGAGAGTGGGAAGTTTGTGGGAATTTACCTAGAGATCTGGCACCTGGCTTACACTGTGGAGTCACATGAGAAATTGCTTTGTGTTTTAGAGACTGGGTTTCTCACTGACCAAGTATGTTCTGCTCCAGCGAGTGGACATCCTGGAGCTGCTGGATGGGAAATCAAGCATGATCTCAGGTGACAGGAAGCCTGGTGGTATTAGCAGGGTGGGGACGTGAGTTCATGGAGCAGCTTGCAGTCTGGTTGGGGTAGAGACAGAGAATGAACACACTGGAGAGCATGGGCAGTGATACTAAGGCTAGACATTAAGAGGGGCAGGGGCCAGAGAGGCCGGTGGCCCTGGTCTTCATCCTCTTGTGACATCTACACAAAGCCTTCATTGTTGAGATGGGACCAGATGCTGGTGGGGGGCGATTCAGGGGGGACGCTGTGGGATGTTGGAGAGGTCAGCAGGGCCAGGCAGCCCCAGGGCAGGCTTTCCTTCTGGGGATCCTGTCCTCCCTGCTGTGGCCTGAACTCTGGGGGTGCAGGGACTTTGGTGAGATAAGAGCCTGCTGGCTGCACCCCTGAACCACGGGGTGTCATAGCCTCCCTGTTCGGACAGGCGGCCCAGAGGCCTTGGGTATACCCAGGTGCCCCTGCCCCTTCCCGCGTTCAGGCCGCCCCCCCAGCAAGGGCACCTGTTGTTGGGGAGGAGTCCCCTGGCCAGCAACAGTTGTCCTGGGAGCTCTGGGCACATGCGGGCGAGCTCGGGTCTTCCTGACGGATACCTTTGCTTCCTGAATCTTGGCTCAGGTCCCAGGTCCTCTGAAGGGAATTAGTAAGGGAGCAAGAGGTCAGTCCTGCTGGCTTGCGGGTGCTCTTGACAGGACCCCAGGTGGCTCCAGGGGCTGTCCTGCCTCACCCCACTTTTGTTTCTTTCTGCTTATTCTCCAGTTCCTGGCCTGTCTGGCAGCGGGGCCTCCGGTTCGCTGCTCTCCTCTGGCATCTGAGAAGCCTCCCCACTTCCTTGCACCCGCCTGGTGCTGCCTGGGCGTGGTGGTCTCTCCAGAGCCCCGCTGCGTTACGGGGCACGACTGCCCTTGTGAGGAGGCGCCTGGCCAGGCTGCCTGGTCCTCTCAGTGCCTCCCTCCCGGGCCCTGGGGCTCTGGACAGTCTGGGTCACCCTGTGAAGGAGCTGGAGCGGCTGTGCTGCTGCCTCCTTGTCCTGCTTTGGGTGGAGGCTTCAGTGGCCTCATGGAATGTGCTGGGAGGCTTTGCCTCTCTTCTTCCTGGTGGGAGGGATTCTATGAGCATGCAGTGGTTTCACCTGTAAGACCATTTGTCTATTTCTGGAGGAGATTTTAGATGGACTTGTCGGTTCCCTTCATGGGCCGAGGACTGTTGAGGCTTGCTATTTCTTCCTGAGTTGTTTGGTGAGCTATACGTCTCTGGAAATGTGTTCATTTGACATAAGTTTAAATTTTCCAGCTTGAAGCTGTGGAGTCCTCTCCTTGTTGGATCTGAACTGGTGTCTCCAGGTAATCGATCAGCAGCTTCTTTTTCTTGATCTTGCTATAGACTTATGATACTTCAAAAATCAAAGAAAAACCTTTTATATTTTCTGCATTATTAGATTCTTCTTTTATCTACTTCCAATTTTCTTTCTTTTATTGTGGTCCTTTTTCTCACTTAAAATTTCAGCCTATTCATTTATTTCTAGCATTTATTTTTTTCACATTAGCATTTAAGCAGTGAATTTCACTTTATGTACTATTTTCTTGGAATTCTGCATGATTTGTCATGTAGCAATTTATTATCATTCAATTGTAAATATTTTTAAACTTTCATTATGTTTATTTCCTTGACTCTTAAGTTATTTAGATTGGTAATTTAAAACATTCAGATAACAAGAATTCTTATCTTTTTCCCACTTTCATGGTGGGAAATTTCAAACATACAGCCAAGTGGAGGGTTTGCAGTGAAAACCACATGTGCAGTATTTAGATTCCACGTTGCACATCCACCTGCCCCTCTGCCTTACTGACGCCAGTCTGTTCACCCGGCAAGTCACTTACCACTGTGGCTGTTCACGCCACCCTGGGACACAGAGCTCCCCCGGAGAGGCTCCAGCATGCTACTGAGCACCATGCTTGCTCAGTTTTTCTTTTGGTGTGTGATTTAGGGAGGCCACACTGCTGACTGTATGAGTGTGCCTTGAGTTTGTCAGACGCATGTGCTAGGCAGCCAACTGGTGCCTGTCAAGTCCAGAACGTCGTCCTCCCTCCAGAAGGGCTCTGCCCCTGCCAGCTGCCCCCACCTGCAGCCACAGCTGGAGTCTTCCCATGCGAGAGAGTTTGTCACCTCGAGGAGCTGGCGTGATGGGAAGTGACGTCTCGTGAAAGCACTGTTGCAGAGACCGGCGTGGTCCTCCTCCTGTCTGCTGCTCTGTGATCTCCTGGGCCAGTTTGTTCTTCCTCTTTCTTTCTGAGGGCTGGCTGGGCTATTTAGCTTTGGGGTGTTATAGATCAAGCTGTTCAAGCATTCCTGTGTGAGTTTTTTGGCCTGTATGTTCTAATTCATCTTAGGTGTGGGCCTGCTGGGTCCCAGAGAAGGACAGATGCTGCCTGTCCTGCTCCTGAGCTGTCCCACTCCCACCCAGCAGCAGGAGCCCCCTGGAGCTCCACCTCCTCCAGCACCTGGGGCCATGCTCCTCTCAGCAGCTCTCCAGTGCCTGTGTGATGGCACCCTGACCCTTTGTGGCCAGGTCTTTTGCCATCATTGTACTGTTACTTATGGTTTGGATACAAGGTGTGCCCTGAGAAATGCTGTTGTGTCAACACAGCAACGTTCGGGATGAAAAGAGTCGATCATGAGGGCTGCAGTCTAATCAGTGGATTAATTCATTGAAGGATTAATAATTTGAATGGACTACCTGGGTGCTAACTGTGCCCAGGTAGGGTGTGGCTGCAGGAAGTAGGCCACGGGGGGTGTGACTTTGGGGTTCATATTTCATCCCTGTCCCTCGCTTGCTTGCTTTCTGCTTCCTGGTTATCGTGAGCCGAGCAGCCTTCCTCCACCACACCCTTCCACCATGATGCTCTGCCTCATCTCAGGCCCAGAGCTATGGAGCTGGCTGGCCATGGACAGAACCCTGAAACCCTGAGCCCACACTTCCTCCTCTTGGTTATTCTAAGTTGTTGGATATTTTGGTCCTGGCAATGAAAGAGCTGAGTAACAGGACAACACCAACTTGAGGAAGAGGAGAGGTTGTCTGGGTTTCTCCTGTGGCTGAGGGTTTGGGAGCTTCAGTTGATGGTTGGTGCCCTGCTGCTTTTGGGCATTTGGAGGGCAGCACACTGTGGTGGAGTGTGTGGTGGAGGGAGCCCATTCACATCACGCTAGAGAGTGCAAAGGAGGGGTAGGAAGGGGCTGGGGTCCCCGCATTCCTTCCAAGAGCAGCCCCTGATGACCCAGCTTCCTTCATCCCCTCAGGTTCCCTCTGCTGTCCACAGCTTCTCAGCCAGGAGCAGGCCTTTGACATACGGCCTTGGCATCACTGAAGATGCAAATGCAGTGTCAGCACAGCTTGAATTAATGACGAGACTTCTATAACCCACAGTCTGTACACTGAAGGTCCACAAGGACAAGGTGGCGTCAGCCGTGGCTCGCGGTGCATGTGGACGCCCTTCAGTGGCCTCCCCTGGGCGCCTCTCTCAGGCTCAGGCCAGCAGGCAGGGATGTTCCTGCTCTTACTCTCCTGGAGTTGCTTTCTGTGATTTCCCACTCTGCTGACTCCGTCTGCTTGAACACCTTGAACCAATTAAAATAAAGCAAACAAGAAAACACAGAGAAACACTGCAGAGTTCTTCAAAGGGGAAAGGAACCGTCTCATGGTGCCATGTTGGTGGCTTCTCATGAGCAGAGTGCTTCACATCATCCTTTGTTGCTCTTGTCTTGGTTTCTCTTGGGTACAACCTGGGAGGTGCATCTGCTGGGTCTGGTGGTGACTTCAAGTGAGCACACTGGGAGATGGACACTGCTTCCCATCTCACCTTCCCATAGCTGTGATCTGGCTTTACATGCCCTTGTTGACACTGAAAGGAAAGTGACCATGACACACGGAGCGACCAAGAGATCTTTATTGCAGCAGTGTCTGATTGACAGGAGAAAGAGAAAAAGAGAAAGAGGGCAGGGAAAGAGAGAAGAAAGAGAGAGGGAGAGAGAAAAGTGACAGAGAGAGAAAGAGGGAGAAAGGAAAGAGAAGAGAAGAGAAGAGAAGAGAAGAAAAGAGAAGAGAGAGAGAGAGAGAGAGAGAGAGAGAGAGAGAGAGAGAGGAGGGCCTTCAGGAGAGAGTTTTTATAGCCAAAATCTAATGGTGTCTTTGGGTCTGCAAGCTGCCTTGTTGGTGTACAGTGATTGGATCATACAGTATTTGCTAAGGGTGTCATCTTCTGCCTTTAGGCAGACAGGGCAGGGGCTAGATGTGGGTTTCTGTTGCACCAGATGGATGGGGGCTGAGTGTTTAGCCTTGAGTGGGGTTGAGTGTTCAGACTTGAGGCAAACAAGCGATAAGGAACCAGACGGGTGAGGGTGAGGGTCGAGTGTTCAGCCCACACTGCAGCTAACATTTGTTTAGCCTGCTCTGCAACTAACAAAGACCTCTGGCTGTCTCATGTTAAAATCAAGATGTCCATTCTGGTGGCTGTGAAGTGCTATCTCCTGTGGTTTTGGCTGAGATTCTCCTGATGACTCATAATGCTGAGGGTCTTCCATGTGCTTACGTTTGTGTACATTCTTTGGAGAAATGTCTGTTCAGATCCTTTGCCCATTTTAATTGCGTTATTTATATTTATATTATTGAAATGTAAGAGCTGAAAACATTCTAGATGCAAATCTTTACCAGGCACATGCTT
Source organism: Marmota marmota marmota (assembly GCF_001458135.2). Classification (NCBI taxonomy): domain Eukaryota; kingdom Metazoa; phylum Chordata; class Mammalia; order Rodentia; family Sciuridae; genus Marmota; species Marmota marmota. Next base: position 13,347,819 of record NW_026000206.1, read on the forward strand.
TGCAAATGTTTCCTGCTACCCTATAGGTTGTCCTGTGATTCTCAAGAGTGTTCTTTGATGCAAAAGCTTTTAAAGTCCAATCTATCGATTTTCTTTTGTTGTCTGTGGTTTTGTTGCCAAATCTCAGATCGTGATTCACCCCTATTTTGGCCTGAACATTTTTTTTTTTTTTATAATTTTGGCATTTAAAGTTAGGTATTTGACATTTTAAAGGGATTCTTAGAAATGGTGAGTCAGGGGTTGGACTCTGTTCTTTGGCATATGGGTATTCAGTCATACCAGTACTGTTTGTTGAAAAGACGCTTCTTTTCCCATTGAATGGTCTTGGCACCCTTTAATTATCAAAAGTCAGTTGACCACCATGACCAGGATTCATCTCTGTAGGTCCAGCTCTGTTCCGTCGGTCTGTATACCCAGCTGTGTGCCAGCACCACACATTTCTGTTGCTATAGTTTGGTACTTTCCAGTTTTGAAGACTGCAACTGTGCATCCTTTCCTTTAATTATATTGTAAAGATTTTTCTGGGATATTCTGGGTTCCTTGAGCTTCCTTATGTATTTTAGGGCTAGTTTGTTGATTTCTACAAGGAAGTCAGCTGGAATCCAGGTAGGGATTGCTCGCAGTCTCTAGAAATATGGGGTGGGGGGAGGTGCCTCCTCCACCATGTCGAGTCTCCCCACCCAGGAACATGGCACCCTTGTGTCTCCTGAGCCTTTCATTTCTGACCGTGTCTGTGGTGTTGACCTGTCTGTACGTGTCGGTATCTCCTTGGTCAACTCTTCCTAAGCATATTTATTGTTTTTCATTATATTATAAATGGAATTGTTTTCTGTTTCATTATTTTATTTTTTTGCAAGCTACTGCTATTTTCATATTAATCTTGTGTCCTGAGCCTTGTGAATCAGAGCAGAGGGTCTGCTGGCTTTTGTGTGTCGTTTCCTGTCTGCAGGGTCAGGTCATCATAGGCCAGAAGTGGCTTTCCTTCTGCCTTCCCATTCTGCTTCATCTGTCACCTAACCAAAGCCTCCTGCACAGCGCCCAGCAGGGGACAGGAAGGCAAATCCTGCCTTGCTTGTGACCTATGGAGGAGACTCCCTGCCACCCTCCAGTGTGGGGTTGGCTGAGGGCTTCTCTGGGTGCTCAGCCTCGGGGTGAGGAGGGTTGCTCTCTTCCTGGCAGGTGTAGGAGACCATGTGGGTTTCCTGATTCTCTACTGGAGAGGTGCCACACATCCCCTGATTTCACAAGGTGGGCAAACCCCTTGGCCAGGGCAGGGGCAGCACACGCCTCGGTATCGGCTGCTGAGGTTGGTTTGGTATGTAGTTTTCTTCGTAGTGTTATCTTTGTCATGTTCTCACATGGTAACACTGGTTTCAAAAGAGTGAGCTGGGAATTGTCCTCTTCTAAGTTTGGAGGAGATATCTGAAGGACTTACACTAATTTTTCATTAAATGTTTGGAAGAATCAACCTGTGAAACCGTATGGGGTGGGGCTTCTCTGTTGGTGTTTTGCTTTTTCAGTTACTAATCCAATCTTTTTTATGCTTGTTTCTTTTTCTTCTTAAATCAACTTTGAAAGTTCATGTCTTTCTAGGCCTTCATTTGTTTTATTTAAGTTGCCTAACTCTTCCATATAGAAACCAAACAAAGGTTGGTTGAGTTTCTACACACTTGCAACAAACAATCCAAAAATGAATTGTGGAAAAAAATTCCATTTATGACAGAATGAAAAAGAAAAAAATACTTAGGATTTAGAATGAAAAACAATAAACATGCTTCAGGAAAAAAGTATCTAAGGAGGACCAGATATATACCCTGAACATTGCAGAACATGGTGGAAAATGAAAAAAAGTTTGAATAAATGCAAAGGCATCTGTGTTTACAGATTAAAAAGGCTAAATGTTGTTAAGATGGCAACACTCCCACAAATTCATAGTATTCCTTCATAACACTTCTTATTTCTGCAAATTCTTAGCAATATTCTTCCTTTTGTTTATGATTTTTATAATGAGAGTTTTCTTTTTTCTTGGCCAATGCAGCTAAAGTTTGTCAATTTTGTTCATCTTTTCAAAGAACCAAATTTGAGCTTCATTGGCTTTATTAATTTTCTATTCTCTGGTTCATTTATTTCTGCTATAATTTTATGATTTCCTCCTTTCTGTTCACTATAGATTTAGTTTCCTCTTTTTTTCCCTCAGTGTCTTAAGATGTAAAGTCAAGTGATTTTTTGAACCCCCTTCTTTTATTTTTTTTAACATTAGTGTTTACAAATATAAATTTTCCTCTGAACTCTGCTTGGCTGCAGTCCATCATTTTGTTAGGTCTTGTCTTCCTTTTCATTATTCTCGGTATGTTTTCCAGTTTGGTTCGTACTTTTCCACTGCGTGTTTTCAGAGTGTGTGGTTTAATTCCCACTGACTTGTGAGCTCCCCGAGCTTCTTTAGGCTCCTGATTGTCGCTCTCTTCCCTGGTGACCATGCCACACTTGCTGATCTCTATTTGGGCACTTGCTGTTTGGTGTGTGGCTGAGGACATGCCTGTCCTGTCCTGTCCTGTCCTGTGTCCTGGTGTCTACAGCATGATCTGCAGGAGCAGCAGAGCTGCACTCACGGGAGTCTCTCCCACCAGCTGCTGCCATGTCTCCCTGCTTCCATGCCCAGCGTACCCTTTCTGGTCTGGGGGCCAGGTGGGGGACAGCCTGCTGGTATCTCTGATACAGAGACAGGGCTTCATGCTACAAGTTTTCTTCTGATCTCCAGGAGTGGAAATTGCTCTCTGGCCATCACTCACCCTAAGTCTTCCTTGTTGCTGCAACGGGTAGAGGACACTGCAGATGCAGGGCTACTACGCCCTGGGCCCCATCTGCCCTGTTCTGCTCCGCAGCCCTGTCCCATGGGTCACCTCTGCCGTTGACTGTCCACACTTCCCACCTCACAGCTGGCCAGCCCGGCCACATGACCCAGGCCCACAGGATCGGCCTTGCTTCCACGCATGGCCCTGCTTCCTCAGGCTCTGACTTTTGCCTGGAGCTGCCCCTCACCAGCCCAGTTTTCAAAACACCGAGGTACCACTGTCCCCTGAGGGGATGTTCCTGTCTGTCATTGTGTGTCTGACTACCCTGTGCCTGGAGAAGGATGTTCACTCTGTTTCTCAAGGCACAACACAGTCTTCCTACCCAAAGCTGTCCCCTGGACAGGTGCTGCAGCAGGCTGACCCTCACTGGAGGGCTTCCTTGTGGCCCTGAGAATCCTGGAATCACCGGGGAAGAGACATATGGTTCTAAGGTTCCTGGCTGCCCCAGGACAGCCCACAAGGGCAGGCCCTGGCCATGTTCTCATGGACTGGTCAGCTCCAACCCTGAGGCCTATATGCTACAAATACAGCTATTTATTTTAGATCATGAGCTGACTGACCTCGACTCAGCATTGCAGGGACGTTTGATCTCTGATTATTCTTATAAATCGAAAATCAGGTAGAGTTGAAGGATACAGGGCATCTGAGCAGATCACAGGGGCTGTGCAGATCCTGTGCTGCACCTGCCGCATCTGCTGTGAAGTAAGATTAGTATCGATGGTCAGATGAAACACACGCTGTCTGCTTCGGCTGAAGGACATCAGGGGGTTGGAAACAAAAGGATCAGTCGTCACCAGGTCTGTGAAGTCAAGGTCGTGTTAAGTTGGCAGAGGTCTTGTCTTTGGTTCTTGGCAATGACTGGTGTCTGAATGTTAGTTTCTGCACAGGGATTTTCTTGTACAGGTTATCTTTTCCATTCTGGCTTCTCAGTTCTGGATGCATTCTCCACCAACCTGCTGTGGAGTTTCTGGCCACACAGGGAAGGGAGCTTGCTGCTGTGAGCTCACCGTGCCTTGCCACCTGTGCCAGGTCCCCTGAAGGCTGGCAGGGGCTGGGCTCAGGCTGTCGGTGCCCACGTGCACCTCTGTAGACCCTCCGGATGCTCTGTCCTCAAGGCAGACTTGAGAACGTCCACAGGGATGCGACAAGCAGCACATGCCCTTGTCTTTCTCCCCCAAGTCTGAGAAACTAGAAAGACCCCAACCAAAGGGAATCATACAAGACACCCAATAGCATTCCTTACACTGCCAAGTTCACCCAAAGCAAGGAAGTCTGAGCAGTGATCACAATCAAGAGAAGCCTAGGGAGACGACGGGCAGGAAGGGAACTGGAGCACAAGGGTGCGTCAAAATGGGCTCACTGACACAGCTTGGGAGCCGCTGATGACAGGGGAACCTGGGTGGGGCTCACCCTCGACACTGCACCTGCAGCCAGGGTATAATAAATCCCATTTTCCTGCAGGACTCAGTCAAATGTGGCTCTTGTGCCCCTACCACCCCTAAGGAAGAGACTCATGAGAGGGACTCTTGGCAGTGTCTTCATCCTGGATCCCGTGCCTGTGACCTCTCTGTGACCTTTAGACCTGGTGCATCCCAGCCTGGGGACCATGCCTCTCAGGAATCCAGGTTTACTTCCAGATGGGTAATTACTCCCCCAGGACCACTCCTGGGGGTACCCCAGGGTCCCTAGCAACGACAGCATCCAACTCAAGGGGGTGAGGCCCACTAAAGGTCAACAGGAAACCCAGGTGACACCTAGCAGGAGGAGGCTCTAATCTCAGAGCTGCAACCCTCATCCACACCATGTGCACAGCTCCGGGTTAGATAGGAAGCAGCACCAGTCCTGCCATCCATGTGAGTCTGTCCCGCTACACCTCTTTCCTTTTGGACTACCCATCTATTTATTGAGGGAGGGAAGGCTGCTTCTGAAAAGAGATGTGTTTTTGCCCTGATCTGTTTTAATGTTAAAAGAAAGATTTCATACTGAAATCACTTTGCTCTCATCTTTCATGGTTTCCATTTGAGATTGCAAATGCCCAGGGCTTCACAGTTCTGCTCTGGGCTCTGTCTGGGCTGTTGGTCAGGCCTGTGGCTTGGCCTTTGGGTCTTTAATGGAGCCACATGGTCAGGCTGTCCAGAGTCACCTGCAGCCTGAAGAGCCGCCAGCAGACAGGCTGTGGGGCTCAGTGGCTGCAGCCGTTGGGGGCTTCAGAGACTGGTATTGGCTCATGGCGGCCTTGGCTCTTTGCTGAGAGGCTGTGTGTATGGTGGGATGCTGGACAGGCCAGCGGGGACCTGCATCAACCCTCCGCTCTGCAGGGGTGAGTGTGGGGCCCTTGAGGGTATGTGGGTGGCTCAGCTCTTGCAGTTGAGGAGGGTCAAACTGACCTCAAGAATAGGACTGCAAGAGTCCTATTCTTGAGTTCTACCCATAGGAGAATAAGGTCCCCTCCTCTCTGTAAATCAGCAGTGTCTGTTCATATCTGGGTAGAGATGGACCTCCTTATATAGAACAGTGTGTGGTTTGAGCTCTTTGTTTTTAGGTAGCTCACAGCCCACCCATGAGTGTCCAGGGTAGGTTCTTCTACCTCCCACTCTCATGGGGATGCATGGGATTTGGGCTGTCACAGGAAGGGAGACAGGGCCGGTCTTGTTCACCTCATGCTGATTGACCCACCCATTCCTTGACCTGAGCAGACCTCATCCTGCTGTAGGAGGCCTGGGTGGTCAGAGATGAGTGGTGGTGGACAGGTGTGTGTGTGTGTGTGTGTGTGTGTGTGTGGTCTAGGAACCAGATGTGTCAGTCAGGATGTTTGGGGTTAGGCGGTAGCTGGGCATATGCTGTGTCTCCAGCCTGGCATAGCTTGATGCTTACTGGGGGACAAGCCTAGGGGAAGGGTCTCCCCACTTCACAAGGGTTTGCCCTCCCTTGGAGCCACCTGGATGATCAGGATGGGTAGGCTGTGGTCTCTATGAAAGAACTATGTCCAGAAAAACCACAGCCTGAATCTGAGAGCTGAGGACATCTGCCCCCCGGGAGCAGGCTGTAGCCTGGATGCAGGGGCTGCTTCTCTCTCCCTCTCTTCCTTGTGATCCCTGGGTGTGTCCCTCCCCTTGGAGAGTACTGCGCATGCCTCCCTCCCTGAAGCCTGGCCCACCGCAGCCTACATGACTCATCCTCTCTGGGGCCCTGAGGTTGTGCCTGGTGGCAGCTTTGCCCTCGGCAGGCCCAGTGGAGGCTGGCACATGATGCACACAGTGAGCGCCATATCTCTGGATATTGTAGGACATGTTCAAAATCAGTGTGAACAGAAGCCCATGCTGTGCCTTCTGTGGGTTTTGGAGGGTGCTGCCTGGCACAAAGAGGCAGGGGGTGCTGTTCTGGGTTGGTGTCTACAGAGAGAAGAGCTGATGCTCTGTCTCCCTGGAGGCAGGGATGACGTCACCATCTTTATTGTGTGCTTTCTGCAGCAAATGTGCCCTCCGAAAACATTCCTGGTTTCAGCAGGACCTGTTCAAGAGGCCAAGTCGGTGTCTCTGCCCTGTGCCCTGTCTGCCAGCCACAGCTGTGTTCCAGTGGCCCCTGGGGCTCGCCCACCAATGGCAGCCAACAACCACACAGCTGTGGTGGAGTTTGTCCTGCAGGGCTTCTCTGGAGACCCTTGGCTCCTGGTTCTCTTCTCAGCCTTCTTTCTCCTCCTCTACCTCATGGCTCTTGCAGGAAATGTCATCATTGTCATGGCCATTGGTCTGAATCCAAGCCTTCATACCCCAATGTACTTCTTCCTCACAAACCTGGCCCTTCTGGACATCCTTTGCACGTCCACTGTCCTCCCTAAACTGCTGGAGGGCCTGGTGGCCACCCGGAGCACCATCTCCTATGGGGGCTGCATGGCCCAGCTTTTCTTTCTGACCTGGTTTCTGGGGGCTGAGCTGCTGCTGCTGACAGCCATGGCCTATGACCGCTATGTGGCCATCTGCCAGCCACTGCACTATCACGTGCTGATGAGCTGGCCCATCTGCATCCTGCTGGCAGGCAGTGTGTGGGTGGTCAGTGTGGTGAGCACATCTGTACACACAGGCCTGATGGCACGACTCTATTTCTGTGGTCCCCATCAGATCCGCCACTTTCTATGTGACGTCCCCACGCTGCTGCTACTGTCCTGCAGTCCAACTGTGCTGAACAATGTCATGATTGTCATCGCAGATGTCTACTTTGGCGTGGTCAACTTCTTGCTCACCATGCTGTCCTATGGATGTACCATCGCCAGCATGGTGCGCATGCGCTCAGCCGCTGGCAAACGCAAAGCCTTCTCCACCTGCTCCTCCCACCCGCTAGTGGTCACGCTGTACGACTGCACCGTCATCTACACCTACATCCGCCCAGGTTCTGGCTCCTCCTCAGAAAATGGCAAGGTGTTTGCTTTGCTGTTCACAGTGGTCAGCCCCACCCTGAGCCCTCTCATCTACTCCCTGAGAGTCAAGGATGTCAAAATGGCCCTGGGGAGGGTGTTTGCCTGCACCTGGTAGATGAGGAAAGGCAAGTGAACTGTTCCAGCTAATCCCAATGTATGACTGAGAATCTGATGCCGTGGCAAGGAGTGAGAAAAGGGTTCATGCAGTAGATTCGTAACAATGGGACTCCCATAGGGCCCCGCCTTCCGTGAGATGTGCAGACATCTGAAGCCTGAGGGTGGAGGCCCTCAGGGTTTACAACAGGGAGACTCCGGAGAGCTGGGAGGACGGGGAGAGCAGGCCACTGCTTCTCCCTCCTCCCACCCCGGTTGGGCTGCTCTCCAGGTGGAAGCCCCTGGAGCTCCTCTGTGTGGAGTGCTGCTGGCCGAGTCCTCCTTCAGGGTTGAGGCTCAAGGGATTGCCGAGGACCAGCTTACCCACCCTGTGCACAGCCTAGTACAGTGTCTCTGAGGGCTTGTCTCCATATCCTGCTTTGGAAAGCCACCCAGACCTGGTATACAGCTGCCTGCTCTTGGTGTGAGCTTGCAGAGGACTGGGGAACACTGCTCCTCACTGTGACTGTGAGGTGACAGAACTGCAGTCTAGCCTCCCACACCAGTGCCCTGAGAAGGTAGTGGTCGTACTTACTGCTCTTTTCTGGGACAGGAACACCCTGCAGCCAGGACATCTGCCGCTGAAGCAGAGTGCTTGTGGCTCCCACAGCATTGCTTCTGGGTTTCCTTCCCTCCTCCTTCCATCTCACCCTCTGCATCTGGCCTCCGAGGGAGGGACACCGAAGGGCTCAGGCAGTCAGGACAGATGGTACGTGAGGAGGTTGGGGGCAGGGCCAGAACAAAGAGCATTTCCTGCTGGTAAAAGTGCTAGGGACACAAGTGGGGGACCCAATCACAGAGACTACTATACTTGTGCTCCTAAGCAGGGGACCCTATAGAAAAAACAAAGCAGACACACGGACAGTGGGGGCACAAGTCAACAGTAGTGAGGAGAACGTGGACAGGGAAGGAGATAAGGAGAGGAGGAAATTCCAGAGACCATAAGAACAGGCCAAACTCCCCCATGGACTCCCAGCTCTGGGCCCTTCTCTTCAGAGAAGTCCATCTCTGTCGCTTTTTCAATGAACCTGCCGCTTGCTTGCTGCCTCTGGGTCCTGTTCTTCCATTCTTTGCTGAACACACTCAACAAACCCACACCCCTGGACAGTAACTTGAATGCTACTGTTCTTGGCTTGCCTGAGATGCCCTCTCCTTCTCGTCTCCTCCTGGCACAGTCTTCTAGGCTGTGACACTCCCTGCCTTCATTGTCACTGTTTGCCAGTGACAGCCAAAGTGCAGACACCTCTGTGCCTCTCCTCTGAACCCCACCTGGCTCTGCAGCTGCTCTGCTAACGCCCAGCTCACATGGCTGGTATAAGGCCCCATGTCCGCCTTCAGCCCTGTCTAGTTGTGACAGCCAGTTACTGACACTTCTTGACTTGTTTCCTGGATACTATGTGCAACCCATCCTCAAAGCCTGTGGACCTTGCCCTAGCCCTGCCTTCCAACTCTTCCACTGGCACCCCTTGCCATTCTTGAGGTATGTTTCTTTATACCTGTCGCAACATTTACAAAAGGTTTCAAGCACAGCAGAGTTGGCAGAACCCTGGAGTGGACACTCAAGCACCCATCACCCACCTTTTCTACCTGTGATTCCTTGCTACATTTGTAAACTTTATTTACTCCCATGCCAAGTTATCTGTTTTTGTGCATTTCAAAGCAAGCTTCAAACATCAGTACATTTTGTGTGGGGTTACTGGTGACGCAACCCAGGAGTAATCTACCACTGAACTATATCCCAGTCCTTTTTATTTTTCATTTTGAGACGGAGTCTTGCTATGTTGCTGAGGCTAGCCTCCAACTTGGGATCCTCCTGCCTCATCTGGCAAGTCACTGGGTTTACAGGTGTGCACCACCATGACAGACATCAAGACACTTTTTAAGTATTTCTGTGTGCATACCATTAGAGTTCAACATGTATTGATAGGGCCTTTTTTTACTTTTAAGGTAAAATTTTCAAACAACGGACTGCATAAGTAAGGGCCTGCATCACTGTTTTGACACATGCACACATTAGTGTAAATCACACCCAGGAGACAAGGGTGACACCTGGGAGGCTGAAGGGTTCCTGCTGCTGTTTCCAGGCTGCCCAGGCCCGCCCTCATGAGTGTCATCGCATCTCTGGTCCTCTACTTCATTATCGGCCATTCTCGCCCTCTCCTCGACCACCTGGCTCGCCCTGCCCTGTACTTCACCCCTCATGCCTCATTCCACCTGTAGACTCTGCCGCATCATCCCGCTTGCCTTGCCCCGTACTCTGCTCCCTAGCTCCACCTGCCTCATCCTATCCTCAGTCATCCTGCCTGCCCTGTCCTCTGCCCTGTCCTCCTGCAGGCCAACGCTGCTCTCCTACGCATCCTGCTCCCCCATTCAGCCCTCTCTAGTCCCCTGTCCTCCACCACAACTCCCCACTGTTGTCCCTCCCCCTGCCCCTGAACTCTCCTGCAGTCATCTGGTGTTTCAGCCATAGGCCAGTTTTGAGCCTTTGGGAGTTCCTGTAAATAAGGCCACACAGGCCACGTTCTCTCATGTAAGGCCTATTTATTGCATAATATTTCTCAGATTCGTGTGTGTATAAGTGGTTTTCATTTCTGTTAGCATTATATTCTATGAATACAGTGTATTTCTTTATCCGTTTGAGTGTTGATTACTATAGACTCTAATTCTTTGCTATGATGAATAAATCCTCTCTGCACAATTACGTACAAGATATCCGATGTCCCTGTTTCTCTTGGTGTGATTGTGGGTGGCATTGCTGGGTTGGCATGTGTATACTTAGTTTTATTAGGTATTTTCTTCCAAAGCAATCGTACCATTTTAATATTGCCAGAGATTTATAGTTGCTTCATAACATCACCTAGACTTAGTGAAAAAAATTTAAAAAAACGAGGTGGTAATTATTCCATCCTTTGCCCACAGCCCTCAATCTTGCCCTTGGGGTGAAGTTATGTGTTTGGGATTGTCTGGCATCTGGATTTCTTCTTTTGAAGCAGATAAACTTCCACAAACCTGCTCTTTGCTACTGCCCCATTGACATCCTACAAACTTTTAGAGTTCTGTTTTCACTTTCATCAGCGTCACAAGGCTGACACACCTTCCTTTTGTATTCCTATTGATGTGTTATTTAGAAATACATGATTTAGTTTCAAATATGTGGGCATTTTCCTGAAACCTCATTTTTCCCTGACTTTAATTCCACATGGTCAGAAAACATACTTTGTATGACTTAAGGGCTTTAAAACTTGCTGAAGCCTGTGTTAAGACCCAGTGTGTGGCCTTTCTTGGTGAAGGTCCCCAGTGTCTTGGATAGAACGTGCGTTCTGCTGTTGTTGGGTGGAGTCTGCTGTAAGCCTGAGTGATGCTCTTCATGAGGACCTGGGTCTGTCCCCAGGTGTTGGTCAGCTTCCCAGAGGGTCCTGAGCTCAGGCACTGGTTCTGCCTAAGTGGGGAGGTGGCTCTCCCTAATTGGTCCCTCAGGGCCTGGCCCGTCCCTGTAAGCCCTTGCCTCTGGCTATTACAGATGAGACAGGGCCTGTGATCCTTGTCACAGGTCTCTTACTGTCCCCACACATAGCTGCAGATGTCTCCCACAGTCCCTTGCTAGTGTTTATTTTGAACCTGTGCTGTTTCCCAATGAAAGCTAATGAGTCTTTTTCATGGTAAAGAGAAGCAAGTTTCTTGAGAGGACAGGTGAATTTCAGGAATGTTTTTACCACGTTCGTAAGTACCTGCTCTAAGGGGATGCTGATTCTCTATATCCTGTGTTTGACGAGAGATGATGATGTTTTGATAACTGTGGTGGGGTGCTGTATTCTACATTGACCTCAGCCTCTGGCTGTGATTTCTGAGGGGGCAAATTCTCAAATCCCAGGTGAAATTTCACTTTCTTGTCTCACTGAGCAGCCTGGACAAAAAGTAGCATAAAATCTCTGGTGCTGGCGGGTGCTCAGTCCTGCCTGCAGACAGGCTTGCTCCTCCAGCCTCAGCAACAGGGGTTCAGTGAGGTGACATGATTGCCAATGCACAGGTCATTGTGAGGACCCTGGGCGGCCCTGGGTGGGGTGCTGCTTGGATGTGACCGGGGAGCATTTGGTTAGTTCTTCTCATTCCTCACCCACTGACCCCTGAGGACAATTTTCCCCAGGACACAGAGCTCAGGTCACTGGGAGTTTGTGGGTGACCGCCTCCCCAGTCATGCTTGGTGCCTGTGGGCTGTGGAGCCAAGCAAACTGAGCAGGAGGCCAAGTCCTAAATGGTGCATTCCCTGGGATGGGTGAGGATAGGGGGTCGTTTCAGTGGCTCTCCCTGCAGAGTCTGGGGCTCAGAGGCACATTTATACCCCCCAGGGTACTTGAAATCCTGCCTCTAGTGGGTCTCACACAACTGAAGGGAGGCGTATTCAGAACAAGCAGGGACAGTGGCGTTTCTTTCTTTTACAGTGGGGGATCAGAGGTGTGGGGCGGAGCAGCTGCCAGGTCTCCACACCCAGGCCCTTTGGGATGAACCAGACGCTGGTGACCGAGTTCATCATCCTGGGATTTTTGGAAACGCCTCGCCTGCGAGCACTACTCCTCCTGGGCTTCCTAGGCCTCTACTTGGCTGCCCTGTCGGGAAACCTGCTCATCGTGGTGGCCATCAGCACCAGCCCAGCTCTGCACACCCCCATGTACTTCTTCCTGGCCAACCTGGCCGCAGTGGACATCCTCTGCACCTCCACCATTCTGCCCAAGCTGCTGGGCAGCATGGTGGCTGGCAGGACCATCTCCTATGGGGGCTGCATGGCTCTTCTTCTTCACATGGTCAATGGGGGCAGAGCTGCTGCTTTTCTCAGCCATGGCCTATGACCGCTTCGTGGCCATCTGCCAGCCATTGCACTATGGTGCACGGATGGGCTCTCGGGCATGTGCTCTGCTGGCCGTGGCCGTGTGGGCCATCAGCCTCACCAACACCAGCGTGCACACAGGCCTCATGCTGCGCCTGCCACTCTGCAAGTCTGGCGTCGTTGAGCACTTCTTCTGCGAGATTCCCCCACTGCTGAGGCTGTCCTGTGCCCCAACACGTCTGAATGAGGTCATGGCCTTCACCGCGGACGTGTTCTGGGCCATAGGTAACTTCTCGGTGACCATGCTCTCCTATGGCTGCATCATCGCCAGCATTGTGCGCATGCGCTCAGCAGCGGGCAAGCGCAGGGCCTTCTCCACCTGCTCCTCCCACCCGCTGGTGGTCACGCTGTATGACTCCACCGTCATCTACACCTACATCCGCCCCGCGTCCAGCTACGCACTGCGCAAGGACAAGGTGGTGTCCATCATCTACACCTCTGTGGCGCCCACCGTGAACCCGCTCATCTACACTCTGAGGAATAAGGACGTCAAAGTTGCACTCAGGAGACTTCTGTGCTGCTGCTGAGCTCCCCAGACCACCAGCTCCCAGCCCTGAGGGGTCAGGGGCCCACGCCCAAGGACCACAGCAGGGACAGCACCCCACCTGGGGCTTCCCCAGAGCCCTCCACCCAGACCCGGTATGCTGTTTAACAAGGGGGCAGGCGTTGGGGTGCCTGTGCCCTCTGCTGTAAATACATTTAGGAAATCATCAGACGGTGATTTGTGCCCTCATGTTGACTTGTCCCCTCCACGGTGGCTTTTCCGGTCTTTCCATGCTCATTTGTTCCAGTCATGCTGCCCTTTCTGTCCCCTCCTATTGATCTATCTCCTGTGTGTGGCTTGTCTGTCCCCAAGGCCATGATGGTTTCATGTCTCCATCACTGTTGACTTTTGACCTCCCCTGCAGACTGCAGTCTCTTTGTTGACAAGGACACTGTGTTGTCCTTATCTCTGACCAGGCACAGGGCAGGTACCCAGTAAATATCAGTTGACTGCCACGAGGATGAAGGGAGCCAAGATATGTGCACCACTTAGGTCACTAGGACTACGCTCAGAAAGGCCAGGCAGAGGCAGTCTGTGGTGTGGTTAGTAAGGCAACTGACAATTCTCTGCTTTCCCCTAATCTGAAACACTTCCTGTCCCTGTGAAGAGTGGACGGGGCATTAATGGTGGTGAGGGGAAGAGCGTGCACTACATCAGCCTGCTTTGCTGCTTGGACTCCAGGAGAAGAGGGGCCACAGGAGAGCATTTAAGGGTGAATCCTAAGCCACCAGGGCTGTGCCGAGGGGTGTTCATAGGCACCATGGGCCTCCAGCCAGGGCATCCTCAAGTGGCCCAACCCACTAAGTCCTGCTCCTCTGGCTTCTCCTGCTCCCTCTGGGACAGAACCCTGAAGAGTAACCATGAGTCTTTTCCATTAGAGACATTTCATGCAGTGAAGTTAGGAAACCTGGATCGGCATGAAGGAGATCACAGGAAGAGCAGAATCGTGGTGACTGCGTCCAGAGGGGCCTTCCTTCACATTCTCCTCTCTCAGTCTTCCCATGTGCACAAGCCACACACAACTTGGTGTCAGTCTGCACACAGGGTTTTGCACACAATCCCTTCAGTTCAGAGAATGTGGCCTGAGTCCTCACAGGTCGTTGCAGACTTTGCCACCAACTCCTGGTGGAGGCTCTTTGTGGCAGCAGGTTTAGGGTGTAGCTACCCATGGGCCACTGCCACTCAGACTCCACCTCTGCAGTGCTGGGTGGCACCCTCTCCCCAGGCCCTGAATGGAGTCTGGGCACTTGGTGAGCAGCCCTGGCTTTTCTCTGACTTTAGAATAAAGTGCACCCATGTTCAAGGATATTCGGGAAAAGAAAAATCAAAATGGAGGCAAGGCACTGTTTCTAGCATCACATAGACCGTCTTAAAGACAATGTCCAGAAGTGTCTTAGTAACAACCACAAGTGTTTCAGGTGCTGGAGAGTGATCAAAAGGAGACAGGAATGAGAAAGATTTAAACCTTGGCAAATTTGAGTCATCATGCCGTTTTTCCCCGAGGAGCCTTTTGGGCAGGCTGTAGGAAGGTCGGAAGCAGTCGGCTAGCCCAAGGCCTGTTGGCCTAAGGATCAGGGGCAGAGCTGTGGCCCCAGGGCAGTTCGAACTGAGGAACCACAGGGGCCAGGGACATCCAAGTCAATCTGCAGTGCTTTCTTTTTTCTACGTAATTACTTTGGCATCCTGATTTCTTTTTCATAAAATTTCCTCCTGGTGTACAGAAATACCACTGACTTTTATGTGTGGATTTTGTATCCTACAATTTTCATGAATTCATTTTTGAATTCTAATAGATTTGGGGCTGGTGGGATGGAGGCCTGGTAAGCTTAGCCATTCATTCCAAGGGTTTCATCTAGAGACCAGGAGTCATTGGCAGAGTGGAGAGTAAGTGATCATGGAAGGGGCTGGGCAGCCCCAGGACTTGGCTCTGCACCCACAACTGGATGTCTCCAGGAGGAAGATGCTCTCCTCCGTTCAGCCAGGCATTCTGCAGGATCTCGAAGGAGGTGCAGCTTCCCCGGGAAGCTTAGGTTTATGGAAGATAAATACCAGCCCAAGAAATATAAACTAAAAATCCCCAACAAATGGTTTTGATTTCTAGAGGTGCTATTGATAGTGAGAGAGAGCACAAGATCTTAACTAGATTCAACTAGATGCAACTAGATTCAGCATATTTTTAACATTATTGAATCTGGGTAATGGTGATGGGGTACATTATACTTTCTTTACTATTTTTCCACATGTGGAATTTCCTCTACTCAAAAAACAAGACCTCATTGCTACAGCATGGGTGAGTGGGATGGAACTCAATGAAGGAAATATTAAGTATCAAACTCAGGAGGCAGCAGAAACAGGACAGAGAAGGACTAGAAAGCAATGAGCCAGATGTCAGACCCAAAGTACACTGTGTGATGATCCCAGGGAAGGGCAGAGGTCAGAGGACAAGGATGAATGCAGAGATGGCGAAATGCAAATAAGTGAGACTCTTCTTCAAAGTTTAGTGGAATGGGCAAACTTGAGAACAAAAAACTACAAGTAAACAGCATTTAGGATGAAAAGAGGGCACAGTGATAAAAACAACAAAGGCTGGCAGGATAACACCAGAGCTAAGGGAAGGCAATGGATTTAAACTTAAAAGGAATCACAAAACCCTGAAAAAAATAGACTTTCCTACAGCCAGTCCAAGAAGAAATATAAAGCCTGACCAGTTACACCCTTAAGTAAACTGAAGTATAAATGACTTAGCAAAGCTTTATTACAAGTAAAATTATGAGGTGGTCTAAAAAGTGAGTCATTTCCAACTTTCAAAAAGCAGATTATTTTTCCTATACAAACTTCAAAAGGATGAGACCGAGTGGACAGGCATCGCATCTTTCCATGAAGCGCGGGCGACCCTGACAGGAGAGGGAGTGCAGGAGTCAGCAAGCCACACAGTGGCCACAAGCCCACCCTCTGGGCACAAGTGCATGAGCACAGCAAAGACATATTTTAAGCTGAGAGAGAGCCCAAGATCTTAACTCCATAGATGCAACTAGATTCAACATATTTTTAACATTATTGAATCTGGTATCCCAGGGCTTCCAGACCAGCTCCACACTGGAGAACACACAAGTGCTGTTCACCGCGTTAGCACACAGGCGAAATGCTTGTTAGGATGCCTTAGAATCCACACTAAAGAGTGCTTGGAAACTTTCAGGGTGGTAAGGACTCTAAGGAATGTGATGGTGAAGGAACTGGACTGGGAAGCTGGTTCCTGCCCTCACCTCCAATCTTTAGCTGAGGGTCAAGGCAGAGTGATGGTGGTTGAAGTAAAGGAGTGAGCTCATAAAGCATGGAGGAGACCTACCACGCAGTGCGCATGGAGCCCAGCCCAAGTGCTCCCCCTGCTGTGGAGCCATCCACCACCACCAAGCATGTGAGTAACAAGGTGTACAACACCTCTCTGTTGAGTCCTCCAAGTTCTCTGTATTGGTGAGTAGACCCTGGGGTGTTTGCAGCCCTGAGGCTGAACAAATGCTTAGAAGCATTTAATACAATTCAATGACAATTGCTAACTTAGGAATTCTTTAGACTCAAAATAAAAGGGAACATTTTTAAAAAATTACTTTTTAGTTGTAGGTGGACACAATTTCTTTATTTTATTTTTATGTAGTGCTGAGAATTCAACCCAGTGCCTCACACATGCTAGGCAAGTGCTCTACCTCTAAGCCACAACCCCAGCCCAAAAGGGAACAATTTAAACTTCCATTAGGATATCTATCAAAACCCTGCAACAAGCATTAGTCTTAAAGGAAAATTCTAAGAACATCCTCATTAAGATAAAACTTAAAGCAACAGTATACTGAGGTTCTATTCATGCAGTAAGACAAGAAGCAATGTTTTAGAAATAAAGATTGGAGAAGAGAAGGTGAAACTCTTGTTTGTCATGGATGATAGGACTGTCTTCTGAGAAACCTCAAGAGGATCCATGCAGAAATCATGGGAATCAGAGAGTGCATGCAGCAAGAAGACTCTGGATCAACAAGCAGAAAGCTGTGTCACTCCACTCCAGCTATAGGTAGATGGAAAAGGTGATTCACAAAGAATTCTGTTTTAAGAATCTCAGTTGCCTAAGGATAACTTTAACAAAAACGTGTACAATTTATATGCAGAAAATCATTAAAAGCATTTTAAATGGCTTAAATTAATGAGAATTAATTGTGTACCATAGATAGGAAGAAGCAATACTTAAGGATAGTTCACAAAAGCTATGTAATTATAGTCAAAATCCTAAACAATTTTTTGAGGAATTTTAACTGAATCTTAAAATTTATATGGAAGAACAAAGGGCCAAAACACTCCATATGTATATATTAAAAATATATAAAATATATGTCTACTTATGTCCTGGTAGGACTCACCCTATTCATTTCAAGACTTAACATAAAGCTTTAGTTATGAAAGCAGTGTGTAGAAGGAGGAATTGGGGATCAGAATGAGGTCTTGGGATATTTGTAGTTACATGGGAAAAGCAAAATTTTATCCTTAGTCCTCACCGTACACAAAAGTAAATTCTACAAGGATTTCAGTGCTAAATGTAAAAAGTAGAACTTTACAAATAGGAAACTATCTTTCCAGAGTAAGGAAGAATCTTTAAATTTCCCCAAAAGGGCTAACCCCCAAATTAAAGACTGATAATTTGAGAATACCTGTTTGAAAGGAAGGGAAGGAGGGAGATAAACATAAGTAGTATGGAAGGAAAACCAAATAGTGGAAAATACCATTGTAGCACATAGATCTGAACAAGAACTATTAACCAGAATCTGTAAGGCACCCTACAAACAGAGGTTCTCTGTAATCAGGGAAATGGAACTCAGCTCTACCATTTCACATGCACTAGCTTAGCATGGATGAGGATGTACAAGCAGCAAGCATTGAGAGGTGGCCCCTGGGCAGGGTCACCGTGAGTTTAAGTTTGCAGGTGGTTCAGGTACTCAGGAAATGATGTAGGGCTGCATGTTTAAGGGTGCAGGTGCAGCCTAGCCTAGAGATATTCTTACACAGTGTTCTGGAAGCATGTGCTACAATGTCCCTAGCAACACTCTTTGCAAAGGCTAAAACTTAGGAACAGTCTGGCAGGATAGAGGGCAAATAAAGTATAAAATATCTATACCCATGAAGTCGATGACCCACAGCCACATCTCACATTGTGGACTCTTCTTCTAAAGGTAATAACAGGTGAAAAATTCAGGTGTCAAGGAATATAAATGTCACAAAATCACTTTTTAAAAAATAAAAATAAAACTATATAAAGACATAAGAAAGAAAATCACAGAGAATATTAAAAGCAAACTCCAAAGAGGCCACTGGCTCTGAATGTGTTGGTGTGCAGGCAGATGCCCCTGGGATGGGATGTGGCAGTGTGGTCAGTAATGGGGGCTTGGTGTTTGTTGTATTAGCACTCTTTACAATTTGCAGGAGAAGTGCTTATCAGTCCTTGCTATGTGTCAAATATTAGAGCATCAGAGCCCTATCCGGCCCCCATGGCTGAGTGCCAGCAAGGCCCAGGTGCCAACACCTGAATGTCGGTGAGAATCCCATGCAGAGCCCTGAGCAGCTTCCTCCACCCAAGCAGGGGCGACTCTTGGCTCAGGAGAACAGTGCTGTTGACTCCCAGAATGTTAAACAGCAGCTTAGACGGGTGCTGGAGGCAGCTAGTAAACCAGAGGACCCAGTTCTGAATTCCCACCTGAGGTAGGAGCTGCTTTCCTAGGCCAGGCTGGCCTGAACTTTGGACACGGTGATGCTGTGCGTTCTCTGCTTTGGTTTTTCTTGGGGGATTTTTGGCTTTTGTCAAGGTCATTGTTATTAGTTAAGAGTAGTTGAACATAAGATAGTTGTCGGGACAGATTTCTATTTTGAACCTTTTTATTTTATTAGAAATAAGAGCTTAGTAAGGGCCCTGCCTTTGATCATATAAACAGGAGGGAGCCCTGTACCCAGCTGTTCTGAGAAGGCTTCCCCCACCGTCGCTACTCAACTTCCTCTCACTACCTGGCCTTCGAGTGTCACAGAGGAAGGTTCTCCTCTCTCCACTGTGGTCTCAGGAGTTGTGGCTACTGCACGGTCTCCTAAGGGCCTCTGGTCCCTTATGCTTGCTTCTTGTGAGCATGAGGGAAGGGAATTCAGTGCACTGAGACTGACAGGAAATGCTTCTACCAGGTGGTGTGCCACTAACGATGACTCAGCTCTCTGGAGGAGACTGGGATCGGGGAAGCCACGGAGGACTGTAAATACCAATGCCACGGCCAAACACTGATTTACAAAATAGAAGAAAACATGTTTGAATAAATTTGAAAATACCAGTCTGAAGCTGAAATTCCTGAGAGTTGAGTGGCATGTGGCATGGAGACAAGTCTGTTGAAGGTTGCACCTTGTCCAGGTCAGGAGCTGCTGATTAACTATTCAGGTTAATTTAGAACAAGTGTAAATGTATTTCTATACTGAGGCTGGCAGCTCTTCCTGGTGCAGGAGAGTCAGCAAGTGGGTGCTGTGGTCTGAGGGCAGAAGGAGGACTTGTTCACCTGGCCAGTGGACACCGCATAGCCTCGCTTTCACACAGACCCAGGAACAGAGGCACCACCCCTAAGCCACAGGGGATTCGGGTGCTTTGCATTTTAATTTTCCTTATTGTTCATCATATTTTGTATCGTACACAATGATGTAGGACTTACATAAAAATATACAATTATAATACATAAATTAAGATTCTCCCCATGTTACCAGTGAGAAGACAGAATGAAAAACAGTTTTCTTACTTTTCTTACACACACACAAAAAGACCCACAAAATACCTAGAGACAGCCCTAATGGAAAAGTGGATGTGGGATTGTATGAGGAAGTAATTCACGTAAGAAGATGCAAAGAGGTGTACAGCACAACTGTCTTGGTAGTGAAATACACTCTTCCAAGTTTAACTCCTTAATAAAACAAAGCCAGCAATGAAGTTTTCTTTTTAGAATTTTACAAAATGATTCTGGAGGATAACTTCTGCCTAATTATCTACAATAAAATATCCTTTTAAAGAATCAGACATTATTAAAATCTCTGTGGCAGTTTTCTCTTAGAAGTTGCATTCAGTGACCAACAAGGATGGGCTGGAACAGGGTCACATAGCAGGTTGCTGGCACTTGTCACAGCTCTGGAAACATCCAGGGGCACTTTAATTCTCCACTAAAAGGGAAATCTTTCCTTTTCCCCCATAGGTCAGTCTGGGGGGTGGGGAGCTGTCCCCTTTGACACTGGTTGGATATAGTGTGCGTTTGGGTCACGTTTGCTCAAGCTTGTTTGGGCTTATGTAAGGCAGCACCAGGCATGTGCTGGCCACTGCAGACAGGCCAGCTCAGGTGGTACAAACACAATCTCAGAATCTGTCAACACTTTTCTTTGCCTTTTAAGACTTTTGCCAGTTTACTTAACAAAGTTCAACGGTTTTCAGAAGCTGAGCTTTCCTCCTCCGCCCTCAGAGTTTTACAGGTGGTGAGCCAGGGGCTCTGGCTGCCTAAACAAATCACAGTCGGAAGTTCAGAGGCATTTGCATCACCTGAGCTGGCACCTGTCTGCAGTGGCCAGCACATGGCTGGTGCTGCCTTACATAAGCCCTGCCCAAACAAGCTCGAGCAAACGTGATCCAATCGCCCCACCATATCCAACCAGTGTCTAAGGGGACAGTCCCCCACCCCCAGACTGACCTATGGGGAGAAAAGGGAAATTTTCCCTTTCACTAGGAGAATCAAAGTGCCGCTAGATGTGTTTCTGGAGTTGTGACAGGTGCTAGCAACCTGGTATTGACCCTGACCCGGCTCATCCTCTTTAAGAGAAAACTGCTTCAGGAGTAGGCCTTTGAAATGAGTGCCAGCCACCTCTAATAGTAAACTAATACCTTGGCAGCAGGAGAAGGGAGGTGGCATTGGCTGGTTGACCACCCTCCTTCTCTGCACTTTATTATAAAACTTTCCCTCTGCAGGGATCATCCCCATGTGTCAGCAGAGGGCCCCAGAGGTACCATGGCTGCTCTTGGCATTACCCTTGCACTGCTGGTGTGGATGGTCACCCTCCTGCTCATATCCATCTGGAAGCAGATCCACAGCAGCTGGAACCTGCCCCCAGGACCTTTCCCACTCCCCATCGTTGGGAATGTTCTCCAGGTGGACTTGAAGGATATTCCCAAATCTTTTGCCAGGGTAAGAGAAACATTGTTATTTTAGGGAGAATAAGTCAGGAATGAGATCTAATACATGTATATTCAATTCATTGTCAAAAAAACTGTTGCTTTCTAACACCAGTCTTTTATGGAGTAACGGGATGGGTAGCAGCACCCAGGAGTCCCCTCCAGAAAGCTCCACTGGTGTTGCAGCCTGGGCACTGAACATGGAGGATGGGCATTAAACACCATGCCCAGAGGTGCCATGTAACCAGAGTGATCATTGGGAGGTTTGGTGCAGTTGGTGCAGCCATGGGCAGCTCCCACAGAAGCAAGGGGTGCATCCCAGCTGGTATCTACCATGCTCTACCCAATACCAACACCCGCCTCCCATTGTGGCTGAGCGCACCCTGTGAGCTAACCAAGGCCAGTGTGCTCTGGGGTACAGGGGTGGCACTTGGTATTTGTATGAGGCGTCATTATGTATGATAGAGGCTCCAGGTCAGCCAGCAGTGCCCTGGGGTCCAGGACCTTGACTTAGGAAGTGAACAATGGGGTGACGGAAGTGGGCATTGGCTACAAGACTGCAAGGGAGGGACATGAGGAGCCAAGGTCCAGAGTTGGTGTACAGACAGGGAGAGATGCTCCTGCAAATGCAGCAGCCTCTTGTGGGGGAACTTCCCTACACCGGCCGCACAGTCTTTCCCCACATCCTTCCAGTTCTCTGGCGGATTACAGTAACAGTGATCAGGCGAGGCCATCTTGAGTCAGTCACCTTCACCCACTTCCCGGCTCACTGTTTGTATTGGTCCCTGCAGCTGGCGGAGCGCTTTGGGCCTGTGTTCACACTGTACTTGGGCACGCGGCGCGTGGTGGTCCTGCATGGCTACAAGGCTGTGAAGGAGGTGCTGCTGAACCGCAAGAACGAGTTCTCCGGCCGAGGGAAGATTCCTGCATTCCAGATGTATGAGGACAAGGGTGAGTGTGTCTCCTAGCAGCAGGTGGGGCACATCCAGAGGGACAGTGGTAGGTGCCCATCACGTTGCCTGGCCAAACCCACACTCACTGTTAGTGACAGCAACAGAATAAAGGCAGAAAGGCAGGAGACCCTCAGGCCCTTGGGTAATGGCTCGTGCCTGTGAAACCTGCTGCAATGTTCCCACTGAGCAGGTGCCCTGTACACACCACGGGGCTGCCAGGTATCCACACTGACCAGTGGTGCAGAGAGCTTGCAGAGAGAGGCAGATAGGCCGTTTCTGAGCCTGCACCAACCCTTCCCAGGCCTTGCTGCCTTGGACCCGCACTTCTTGGAACCCTTTCCACTCACAGCCTGAATTGCCTGTGGGGTGTAGATGGCTCCACCCAACCAGTCCCCTCCCCTGCCGTGAGGCACCCAACCAGTCCCCTCCCCTGCCGTGAGGCACCCAACCTGACAGACACTGTCTGCAAGCGAGCCAGCATCAGACCGTGCCAGCAGCAGCTGGTGATCTCCTGAGAGAGCCCCAAGGGGTGGACATTCTGAGGCCAGGAGGGGTGAAGCAGACTTCCAGGCAGTCTCTCCTCTCTTGGCCCCAACTTCACTGTTGCTAGAGCCCTGAGTTTGACCCACGCAGATATCTCCTTCCCTCCCATGGGGAGGAGGGCTGGGTGGGGCTGGCTGCTCACCCTGCCAGCGTTTCCCAACCCCTGACTGCAGCTCTGCCTTCTGTGGTGCGCCCAGCTCCTGGGAGTCCCTGCCACCCCTCCTTCTTGTTCTCACCTTGCCTGCACATTCTCTACTGCCCCCGGTCACTTCAGGGGATCCTGAAGCAGGTCAGAAGTGAACAGCATCCCATCTGCTGTAACCAGAAGCTTCTCCCTGTCGTGTGGGGCTTCAAGCCAGTGAGCAGGCAGCTGCCTCTTGGTGTCCTGCCTGGTTGTGTGCATTTCCCAGATTCCATCACCTCAAGGCAGTGATGTTTGGCTCCCCCTTCTCAGCACTGGGTTTGTTTTGCTGCGCTCTCTCAGTAAAGCAATGCCAACTGTCTTAGTCCCTGTTGTCAGCATCAGAAGAGTCACTGGAGCCTGGGAGACAGGGTCCTGCTATAGAGCAGTGTGATCCTGGCTTAAGGCCCATATCTGCCCCCATGGTCCAGGACCTGTGAGCTGCAGGCAGCAGGGCAGAGCCCAGAATTTGCCTCTCCAGGGTCTTTGCTGCCTCTGCCTGGAGACTCCAAATCCCTATTTTTATTCATCCCATGTGGCCCAGTCTGACACTGAAAATCTGCTGGACCCTGAAAAAGAGATACGTCTAACCCTTCAGGGATAATGATGTGAATGCTTATTTTTGGCTAAGATAGAGCACAGGTGTGTGACCACATGCCAAAGGAACTGCATGCATCACTTGAGTAAGTCTCAACAGACTCCCAGAAAAGTGCTCCCACCAAAGTTCTCAACCTGGCTAGCGGCCTCCTCACGACATTGCCCATGGAGCTCCGCCCTCCTCCCCACCCTTCCGGGTGAAGTTGGAACCATCATTTGGCCTGTATCTCCCACCTCATGTCACATGCTGTCCTTGCCCCTCTCAGATCAACCAGCCTCTTTCTGGAAAGTTCCTTGGACCAGGGTGACCACACATCCCCAGGGTACTTTCTCAGCATCCTGCAGGGTCTCTCACCAAGCATCCCATGTGTGGTCATACAGTTAATGTGGGAGGAACTTCAAGATGCGAGCCCCTGTGTCTGTGAGGGTGCTACTGTTACCTCTGTGGCCCAAGAATGCCCAGAATCTCATAGAAGGCCTGGCACAGGGGGTGCCAAACCTGCTTCTTGAGGAAGTGATGATGGGAAAAGCAAGGGGGAGGGAGGCCGAGAGCGAGGCTGTGAGGGGCGCTGGAGTGCAAGGAGGCTGAGCAGGGCTTGTCTGAAGGGATCTGAGGTCTTCACCAAGAAGGAGTGAGAGGCCAACAGGGCAACAGAAGTTGCATTTGGGGAAGAATAAAAATGTCCACAGAGTTGACTGAGATAGGAATGGAAGCACCCCAACACTTTACAGAGAAAGCATTTCTTTGGGTCTGTTGATTCCAAATGATTTTACACTGGGAGGAGAGGGCCGCGTGAAGGGATGGTGCTTGGTTGTTCCAGCTGCAGGTCCTTACAGTAGGGTCTGGTGACCTTCAGGTCTTAGTCAAAGCCACTGCTGTGAAGCCATAAAGAGATGAGATGAAACACTTGTTGAGCAAGGGTTCAAATCCCTGGGGACAAAAAGGCTGTCCAAGAATTTTGTCGATAGGCAGGAGAGAGGTGACAGCTCTTCCTTGGAGCTGCCACATGTGGTTTTATTTGGCATGGAGAAGGCTCTGAGGAAAGTGCAGAGCCAAAGACAGTGAAGTGATGCCGTATCATGAAGGCACCTGGGAGAGGGGGGAGTGCCAGAGAAGCATGTCCCCTGCCTCCTCTTGTGATTCTTCCTCCCCTGCACACCCTGCCCAGGACCCAAAGGCCCTATGAGGACCACTTCCTGCCCCAGACCCATATCCCCAAGACCTGGGCCTTTGGGGTGACTTCTGCTGTCCCTCTTCCTTAGGAATTATTTTCAATAATGGACCCACCTGGAAGGACATTCGGCGGTTCTCCCTGACCACCCTCCGGGATTACGGGATGGGAAAACAGGGCAACGAGGAACGGATCCAGAGGGAGGCCCACTTCCTGCTGGAGGAGCTCAGGAAGACTCGGGGTGTGTATTCTTGGGGGATCCTGAGGGAGGCCCACTTCCTGCTGGAGGAGCTCAGGAAGACTCGGGGTGCTGTTCTTGGGCAGGCAGCAGGGAGGGGAGCTGTGGGCAGGCAGCAGGGAGGGCAGGGATCAACCCGGAAGCAGCTGGCAGCTACAGGGACCCTGGACCAGAGTGGGTCATGATGGTCCACAGCCACTGCATTCTGGACTCCAATTTCCAGCTCTACTTTTAAGGGAGCAAGAGTGATCACCACATGACTGCTGAGCCCAAACAGCACTGAGAAGTAGACAAACCTTTGGCCGCCTTCTGTGGCTTGGCAGCTTTCAGGACGGTCCCCAGGAATCAGTGGGAGTGCGTGGAGACTGAACAGCTGGCGGGGGCTGCGGTGGGTCTGTGCATACCCCCCCCGTGGCCTCCCTAACATCTCACCTGTGTTCCAGGCCAGCCCTTCGACCCTACCTTCCTTGTGGGCCGCGCACCCTGCAACGTCATAGCGGATATCCTGTTCAACAGGCGTTTCAACTATGATGACAAGAAGTGTCTGCGGCTCATGAGCATGTTTAATGAAAACTTCTACCTGCTTAGTACTCCTTGGCTGCAGGTGAAGCCAACTCTATCCTTTTCCTTAGTCTTTAATTGGGCAGTTATGTTGGAAGAAGGCAGATTCAGGTGGTGTGGGACCAATAGGCTCAAGGAAGCCTGAGATCGGGAGTGTTTTGGAGGCGGCCAGGCAGGCCCTATGCTCCTTCTTGGGATGCCCTGGGCCCTGAGTGCCCCTTTCCCTAACCTAGGCATTCATATAGACCTGTGTATGCACATTTTCACTGCAGAGGGTACACTGCCTGGAGAATGATCTCAAATATTCTAAATAATACAATAATGACAACCATAAATCAAAGTTTGAAGGTTAGTAGCTCAGCACACACAATTAGGCTGCATTCAGAAAAAAATAGTTTTATAAATTTCTTTCTTTTCAGCTTTACAATAATTTTTCGGGCTACTTACGCTATCTACCTGGAAGCCATAGAAAAGTCTTAGCAAACGTGTCTGAAATAAAAGCATACACACTTGAAATGGCCAAGGAGCACCTCCAGTCACTGGACCCCAGCTGTCCCCGGGACTTCACCGACTGCCTGCTCATGGAAATGGAGAAGGTACCCAGAGCCACCCTGCTGGACTTGATGGGGTGGGGTAGGGCACATGCACCTCAGATCCATGCTGCCACCTGTTGGCTGGCATCCAAATTGCCCTCTTAGTGTTGCAGAGGAGGCACAGGGATGGTGGGCTGGCACCTTGCTTCAGCTCCCTTCAGGCCAGGCTGGGTTCCCCAATGGTGCCAAAGTTCCAGGGGTGCCAGATGTCCCCAGTTTCATCTGCCTGCAGCTCCTAGGACCCTCCTCTAGCTCAGAATGGTGAAGCCTCCTTCCTTTCTTTTTCTCTGGCTTACAGACAGCAGGCAGCTTTCACACTGACTCCCCTGGGCAGACTCCTAGGCTGTCAGAATCTCACCATTAGCAAAGACCCTCTCTGTCTCCCAAAGGCACCAGCCTCCCTCTGGCCTGGAAGGAGGCTGATTCCAGCCGCTGCAGCTGGAGAGTCATCATCAGAGGTCCTGGCTTGGCAGGTCACCCAGATTACCTCCCCTTTCCCAGGGTAGCCCTGGCACTGATGATAGAGCCAGAGTCCTATGGCCTAGGTGGGGAGCCTATCCTGCCTCAGCCAACTTCCTGGGAACCTCAGTTTCTCCAGCTGTGAGGTAGAAATAATGGGGTCCTGGTTGCACTGGGAGAGCTTCTCACATCCCTGGCTGTATGTTGAAGGGCAACAGGTTGTCTCTTCAGCCATCTGAAGACAATTTCTTACCAAGTCTCTCTCTGTCTCTAAAAGCACAGTGGAGAGTCTGGGTACACTCTGGAAAACGTTGCTGTGACCTTGGCTGACCTGTTCTTTGCGGGGACGGAGACCACCAGCACCACCCTAAGATATGGGCTCCTGATTCTCATGAAATACCCAGAGATTGAAGGTATGCAGATGAGAAGCCAAAGGACCTCCCTGCAGGGCCAGCCTTGTGTGTTCAGGCCTGGGCTCTCCGCCTGCAGTTGCTTTTTAGCCTTCTTTTGTACTGTGGGATCCCTGGGTGAATTGCTTTGAAGAGAAATGTCCTTGTAGGTACCAGGCACCTGGTACCCTTGAACACGATAGACCCACACTCCACTGGGGCCTGAGTGCAGGAAAGAACAGTCCAACACTGGAGAGGAGAGAGGCGCTGGATGTAACTTCTGCACTGTAAAGACACACTGATAACAGTCAACACAATGCTCCAGCTGCTCTTGAGGAAGACTTGGCCTTCTAGGCAGAATGGGGGTCAGGGCAAGTCTCAGATCTCCCTGGGCATCTCACTCCACACTCAGGGAGAAGCGATGAGGCCACCTCCTGCCCTGGAGGCACCTACCTGCACACAGGCTAATAGGACCAACCTGCCTTAAAGAGGGAGCAGGGGAGCTGTAGCTTGGGGCAAGGGAGCCCAGAGGCCTGGGACCTCCACTTTCTGAGCTGGGCCCACCTGCTGCTGATGGGACGTGGCTCCCACTGAGGGCTAGCGTGGGGCAGACCTTCGATGCACTGTGCTCTCTAGCTCCTCAGTCCTGGAGAACAGATGGAAGACATGAAGCAATTTCCCCCAAGAGCATGGGTGTGCAACCAGCCCAAGGTCAGGCCCTAGGACCTGGTCTTTATTTCAGCAAAAGCTTTGTTTTGTTTTAATCATAAAAGGAACCAAAAGTCCAGGGAGGGAAACATTTTACAGATCTGCAGCATTTGTAGGAGCACTTTTGAACATTGTGTATAGAGGAATCCTGTATTCAAACAGTTTAAATTATTGACCATGGTAAATTTCCAATATAAACAAAGAGAATAAACATGATAGACACCCTACATTCTTTGCCAAATTTAACATGTATTAACATTTTTCAATATTTGGTTTGGAGCTCTTAAGGAAACATGTTACAGAACCAATCAGTCTTGCCCCTTTGTGCCTCCTTCCCCACAGAGGGCAATGCTTAGGGATTGTAAGGAATAATAATAAAGAGGAGACACAGAGACAAGGTGCAGAGGCAGGGAAGGTGACAGAATGGCTCCTTGTCCAAGAAGCCATGCTTATTTATACCAATAGATTATATTAAGTCATTAGTACCATAACCACATTATTGTTTAGAGTATCAGTGAAGTTGCTTATTCTGCAGTTATATTTTATTGTTATAATACGTAATGTCAGGAGCTTTGTGCAGTCCTCAAGAAAGTCCATTTTCTGAAGTTACTGTTATATGGGCAGCCTAGGAGCACCAGATCTTGGTGAAACATTGTAGTTATCTAGCAAAAAAGTTCTTCTATTCCCAGGAGCTATGTGCCTGCAATCAAGGTTGAGGCTTGATGAGGCTCTAACACAGAGGCATCTCAGGGCATTGCTATACCAGTCGGCACTGCACATATATTAGCTATATTATTAGATCCTAAGACAGATTACAGGGCATTCTAAGGTTGGGAAACAGGATACCTGTTGTCCCCTGAGGGGGTTTCTCACCAGGGGAAAGCTTCCCTGTACATTTCCATGGTTAGAATCCCTACAAGGGATGCTGTGCATCATCCCCACCTGTGACCCAGTACATTTATCAAAAACTAAATATCAACAAATAGCTCACAGTAAGGTTGTAGTGCCTTAATATTTTACCTGGGTACCATACTATACGTACCTTTTTGCAATTTTCTTTTTCACTCAAAGTGAAAATCCCACAGGAAATTTCAAACATAGAAAGTATAAGAATTTGCTGAAGGCTGCTATTACCTCAGTCAGAGGAACTTCAAGAAGTGGACTGTGCATGTCTGGTTATATTCTGTCATCTGTCCTCTTACTTTTTAAAAGTACATAATGAAACATCAGGGTGACAATTACTGCAAAGATTTCTCTCTAAGAGGAAGTTTCCAGGACCCATTTGTTATTCTCTGCTCCTGACATGCAGAGAACTGAATAAGCCATCTCCAGCTAAAATAATTGAAGCAAAAGTTTCTGTAGACTATAAATGACCTCCATGGGCATAACTATTATAGACATTTGTGAAGATGTTATCCAATAATTTGAAGTATCTGGGGGCACAAAAAACACTCCACAGATACTCCACAAAATCCATAGGGTGGGTTTGGTGGATGACTAGAAGGGTGATTTGGTAGATGTATTGAGTAGATGTGTGGGTGGATGGATGCTGGCTTGCTGGAGGGATGACTTGATAGGTGTGTGGGTACATGAATGGTGGAAGGATGAAGGGATGAGTCCTCAGTAAGTGGACAGATGGATAGGTGTATGGGTAAGTGTTTGGGTGAGGGTTAGGGTGAGTGGATGGATGGACGAGTCGGTGGATGCATGGAAGAGTGCTTGGTAGATGTATGGATGGAGGGTGGACGTTCAGCCTGTTGTCAATCCTTTACATTGCTCTCATTCATGCCTTGGCAGAGAAACTTCATAAGGAAATTGATAGGGTGATTGGGCCAAGCCGCATCCCTGCTGTCAAGGACAGGCTGGAGATGCCCTACATGGATGCTGTGGTGCATGAGATTCAGCGGTTTATTGACCTTATACCTTCCAACCTGCCCCACGAAGCAACGCAGGACACCATGTTGCAAGGATATGTCATCCCCAAGGTCAGAGTGAGCTGGTGTGCACTGTGAACACCTCCTATCACCTCACCATCTAGTTTACCAGGCAGGTTGGGGATCCCAAGGCTCTGTGGCCAGTGTGGCTGGATGGCAGGGACAGGCCAATACAGGGTGCCAGTTCCCCATTGGTCCTTGTCTGGTCCTGGTGATTAGAGAAATGGATGGAATTTATGGAAGTGCCTCCTTGATGGCACCTGGGAGTGTAGCATATTCCAGTCAGAGTCCACTGCATGAGTACTTTAGGGCTTCCTCTCCATTTGGACCTGACACCTGGCTGCTGTCCAGTCCTTAACTGAGCACTGTCCCAGCTGGAAATGTGCTGTCCTGTCTCATATGGGATTAAGGCTGACAGCATACATTTACTCAGTTGCCTGAATGACTGACAGACAGATCTGTGTCTCCTGCAGGGCACTGTTGTGATTCCGACTCTGGACTCCCTTCTGTATGATGACCAAGAATTCTCAGATCCTGGGCAGTTTAAGCCAGAGCACTTTCTGGATGGAAATGGGAAGTTCAAGTACAGTGACTATTTCAAACCTTTTTCTGCAGGTGAGCAGGGTTCAAGAGCAGCACCTCAGCCTGAAATGGTCTCCTCTCCCCTCATCTGCTCTCTGTGTCTCTGCCACCAGCCAGCTGTGCACCACCTCCCAGCTGTCCTCATCCCTGATTTCTACCCACAACACAAACCAAGTGTGCTCCCCCGATTCAGAGAGGCTGGGTGACATTTTCACAATAAGTTCCGGAAGAAAGGTTTATGGGTAGACCATTCTTTCCACAGAGTGGCCGCTTTCCCTCATTCATTGTCAAACTGTTTCTACTTAACAAGACAGTGAAAACCTCTCACGGCCCTATCACTTGATACCTGCCGTTTTAAATCAGGGTTTTTAACAGACTCCTCTCAGGTTCCCTGGACTCATCTGGGAAGCAGTGCAGCCTTCCCTGGATGTAAGGGGTGCCTTCCTGCGGCCCCTTGCCAGGGCTGCACCTCGGGTTCTGGTGAGGAAGACTCCACCACCAGCTCGACACACGTCCTCCTGGTGTGTGCACTGGCAGCCAGCTCACCCACCCCCATCCCATGGGCACCATGGGTTAGCACTGGGTGTCGACTTCACCAGGCAGAGGCCATTTTTCCCAACCGAACAGAAGTTTTTGCAGCTGAGTTCTGCATGGCCCCCACACAGGTCACGTCATGGAGATTCCGTTCTTTGCTCTTATGCTTCTTTCAGTGGGGTGTGGGGAGTACGTGCTGCTTTAGGGTGTGGTTGCCCCAGCCTCCTCTGGCCCTGCCTTGAAGCCTCACGGTTAATGGTGTGTCTCTCTGAAACCCGCTGTGTCTCACCAGTACTGCAATTACTTCTAGGAAAACGGGTGTGTGTTGGAGAAGGCCTGGCCCGCATGGAACTGTTTCTGCTCCTGTCCGCCATTCTGCAGCATTTCAATCTGAAGTCTCTTGTTGATCCAAGAGATATTGATCTTAGGCCCATTGCAATTGGCTTTGGCAGAATCCCACCTCACTACAAACTCTGTGTCATCCCCCGCTCATAAGTGTAAGAAAACACCCTGGACACCTCTGTCCCCAAGTGTGTCCTCTGAGAGTTCCTCAGTGCTCAGGAAGTTGCTCCCACAATCAGGAGGCGGGTGGCCCCCCGGAGTGAGTTCCACCAGAGCTGATGTTTCCAGTCAGTCTTCAGACAGTGCAAAGCAAAGTCCAGTGAAGATGTGGTCAACCTAAACCAACAGGCGGTTGAGGCTGTGCTGTGGTCCTAGACACAGTGCTCTTTGAGACTTCTGAAAAGGCAGAGCTATACTGTCACCAGTCAACACTTACCAGGAAAGACTGGTGTGAAATGAGGACACTAGTTTGGAACAGGGAGAGGCAAGGACATTTTGCCAGGATTTATTGGTCTGGACAAAAGTAGGCTCTTTCCATCTTGCTTCAAGATGGAAAGTTTTTCCTTTTACCTCATTGTGAGCATCAATTTGTCCTTTGTATGAAATAAGCATGAAAAGTCAACAGGGCCACCCATTATTATTTCTTAATATTTGTTCCTTGCATGGAACAAAACAAAACTGAGTGGTGATGTGAAAGGAGCAGCAGATCCGCCCTTTGCCTTCCATACCTGCGACCCACCCTGAGCCTGAGCTTTCCTTCCATCGGGGTGGCACAGCCCTTCCCAGGCTGCACACTTCCCGAGGCACTGTGTACTCTGTGGATATCTTCAATAAAATGAGCCATACTTCTGAGCCAGCAGCTGGTGTCCTCTGTCCTCCCGACCCTCAGCCTCCCTCATGTAGGGTCTCACTGGGCTCACCTGTGTCGCATTTCATGACTAAAACATAACTCAGGGCCACTCCAGGGGGACAGGGCTGCATGAAATAACCACACAAGAGACAGAGATACTCTTTCTTTGGGTCCTTTGATGGCTCCTCTGACCTTAAATGTCCATGGAGAGAGAGAGAGAGAGAGAGAGAGAGAGAGAGAGAGAGAAAGTGCACATGTATGTGCTGAACCCTTTTATTGGGGAGAAGCCATTCAAATGAGGCAGGGGGTCAGGTTTCAGGGGGCTGAGTCTAGCTTCGTGATGTCTGCTGTCAGCAGGTTGACTGACATCTAGGAAGGTCATGCCAAAGGCAGAGCAAGAGAAGGGGACACACAAGGGCATTTCCAGGGAACATTCTGTCCCAACAGGGCAAAGGGGTAGGATTACAAAAGAATAGGTGAGTGTATAGCTCAACCCCAGGGGTATGCTTACTCAGAAGATTGGCCTTGCTATCTGAGTGGGGGAAAAGGCCGAGTTAGAAATCATGGCACTACCACTCCAGACTACAGTGATCTTTCAGATCCCCATGGTGCATCAGGACTGGAAGGCGTGGTAGCTCAATGTGGCTCCCCACACACCTGGACAGTGCAAGGCAATCTGCCCATCTCAAGATGCTGAATTTAATCAGATGCTCTGAGGTCCTTCTACCATGTAGAATAACCTGTTTCTTGGTTCTTGGGAATGAATTTGGGCATTAGTGGGAAACCCTCTGAAGGGCCAATAGTTCCCAGAGGCATCTGTCTGTGTCCCCTCCCAGTGCCACAGTGGCAAGACTGCCTCCAGCAGGAAATGGTTACAGTGTCTTCTTATTTGCTTTGGGACAGAAAGGCTTATACTTGAGTGACTACTGCGAAGATTCTGTGTCCCCAGCCAGTGGGGAGATGCTAGGAGGGAGGGAGTTGAGGCTTACTGTTGAGACACCACCTGGCTCCAGATTTCTGAGGGTAACTTTCTGTCAGCAGCATCCATAACTGTTCTCACTGGGTGGTTTCCAAGTCTGGGCCTTCACAGGTTCTACTATCTCAAGGGAGGGGCACTGGACCCAAAGGTAATGTCACTTCAGAAAATTTGTCCCACATAAGAAATACTCCAAGGCAGGACTAATTTTCCAAAGTGAATACAGTGTCATGAATAACAGACTATGGCATCCGCACACAAAGAAATACTTTGTAGTAACATCATGCTGTGCCACACCCAGCCCTCTGAGCTCCAGGTCATGTTCCTTCTCCACAAATGAGGACTCTGAATCCTCATTAGGCCCTGACACTGTGTACCTCCCCACTACATATGGCTGCTACCAAAACAGAACCAGCAGGAGGCACGATCCCCAACCAGGGGTGGGGATTGAGGGAGCCAGTGGCAGGGAAAGACATGTCCTATGAGGGGAGGAGGTTGCCTGAACATCATCAACTGTGAGGAGGAAGAGGAGAAAATAATCAAAGGCGACTATCCTGTTGTTACGGTGTAGATGAGGTGTCCCCAGACACGTGTGTGAGCCAGTGCAAGGGTGTTCAGAGGTGAAGTGTCGGGGAGATGACAGCCGGAACCTGATCTGTGTATTGATCCCCTGACAGGGATCAACTGGGTGGTGACCACAGGCTGGTGGGGTGTGGTGGAGGAGATGGGCCGCTGGGGCTGCCTTGGGGGTATATGTTTTGTCCATGGTGAGGGGACTCTGCTTCCTGGTGCTATGTCCTGAATGGAGTCTCATTGTAGTTCTGATTTTCTAAAGCTTAATTTTGCTGGATATAAGATTCTTGGTTGGCATCCATTTTCTTTCAGAGCTTGGTATATGTTGTTCCAGAATCTTCTAGCTTTCAGAGTCTGGATTGAAAAATCTGCAGATATCCCAATTGGTTTCCTTCTATCGATAATATGATTCTCTTCTCTCATGGCTTTTAAAATTCTCCCTTATTCTGTTTGCTAGGCATTTTCATTATAATGTGCCTTGGTGTGGATCTGTTGTGATTTTGTACATTTGGCATCCGGTAAGCCTCTTAAATGTGGTTTTCCAAGTTATTCTTCATGTTTGGAAATTTTTCTGATATTATTTTATTGAATAGATTATTCATTTCTTTGGTTTGGAAATACATGTCTTCCTCTATCCCAATAACTCTTAAATTTGGTCTTTTTATGCTATCCCATATTTCTGGAAGAAACCATGAGCAGAACATTCAAGAACATTCAAGAATGTTGAATGTTGATGCCAACCAAGAATCTTATATCCAGCAAAATTAAACTTTAGATTTGATGATGAATTAAAAAACTTCCATGATAAAAAAAAGTTAAAAGAATTTACAACTCAAAAGCCTGTATTACAGAACATCCTCAGCAAAATATTCCATGAGGAGAAAATGAAAACAACAATGAAAATCAGCAGAGGGAGATATTACACTAAAGGAAAAACTAGTCAAAGGAAAAACCAAGTCAAATTAATGCCAAAAGTAAACAAAAATGGCTGGGAAAACAAACCATGTCTCAATAATAACCCTGAATGTTAATGGCCTAAAGTCACCAATCAAAAGACATATATTGGCAGATTGGATTAAAAAAGACCCAACAATATGCTGCCTCCAAGAGACTCATCTGATAGGAAAAGACATCATCAGATTGAAGGTGAAAGGTTTGGAAAAATCATACCTCTCACATGGACTGCGGAAGCAAGCAGGGGTTTCCATCCTCGTATCAAATAAAGTAGACTTCAAGCCAAAGTTAATCAAAAAGGATAAAGAAGGGCATTTTATACTGCTCAAGGAAACCATACACCAACAAGACATAACAATTATAAATATATATGCCCCAAACAATGGAGCATCTATGTTCATCAAACAAACTCTTGTCAAGTTCCGGAGTCAAATAGACCACAACACAATAATTCTGGATGACTTTAACATACCTCTTTAACCACTGGATAGATCTTCCAAACAAAAGATGAAGAAACTACACAACCAATAACTTAGACTTATCTGACTTACATAGAATACTTCATCCACCAATGAGCAAATACACTTTCTTCTCAGCAGCACATGAATCCTTCTTTAAAATAGACCATATATTATGCCACAACACAACATCTTAACAAATACAAAAAAGTAGAGATACTACCCTGCATTTTATCAGATCATAATGGAATGAAATTAGAAATCAATGGTAAAATAAAAAATAAAAGCTACTTGAACCCCTAGAGACTAAATAATATGCTATTGAATGAACAATGGGTTGCAAAAGACATCAAAGAGGAGATTAAAAAATTCTTAGAGGTAAATGAGAATGCTGATAGCTCATATCAAAATCTCTGGGACACTATGAAGGCAGTACTAGGAGGAAAGTTCATTGCTTGGAGTTCATTCCCTAAAAGAAGAAAAAGTCAACAAATAAATTCCTTAACATTACATCTCAATGCCCTAGAAAAAGAAGAACAAATCAACATCAAAGCAGTAAAAGACAGAAAATATTAAAATCAGAGCTGAAATCAATGAAATTGAAACAAAAGAAACAATTGAAAGAATTGACAAAACAAAAAGGTGGTTCTTTGAAAAACTAAATCAAATTGACGAACCCTTAGCCATGCTAATGAAGAGAAGGTAAGAGAAAACTCAAATTACTAACATACGTGATGAAAAAGGAAATATCACAACAGACACTTCAGAAATACAGAAGATAATTAGAAATTATTTTGAAAATTTGAGCTCCCATTAAATAGACAATATTGAAAGGCAATGGCAAATTTCTAGAGTCATAGACTTGCCCAAGTTGAATCAGGATGATATACACAATTTAAACAGATCAATTTCAAATGATGAAATAGAAGATGCCATCAGAAGCCTACCAAATCAAGGAAAGCCCAGGACCAGATGGACACACAGCCGAGTTCTACAAGACTTTTAAAGAAGAACTGATACCAATATTCTTCAATTTATTTCAGGAACTAGAAAAAGAGGGAGCACTTCCAAACTCATTCTATGAGGCCAATATAACCCTGATTCCAAAACCAGGCAAAGACACATCAAATAAAGAAAACTTCAGACCAACATCTCTAATGAACATAGATGCAAAACTTCTCAATAAAATTGTTGCAAATCAAATACAAAAACACATCAAAAAGATAGTGCACCATGATCAAGTGGGGTTGGTTCAACATATGGAAATCAATAAATGTAATTTATCACATCAATAGACTCAAAGAAAAGAATCATATGATCATCTCAATAGACGCAGAAAAAGCATTTGACAAAACACAGCACCTCTTCATGTTCAAAACACTAGAAAACTAGGGATAACAGGAACATATCTCAACATCGTAAAGGTTATCTATGCTAAGCCCCAGGCCAACATCATTATAAATGGAGAAAAATTGAAAGCATTTCCTCTTAAAATGGGAATAAGACAGGGATGCCCTCTTTCACTACTTCTATTTAACACAGTTCTTGAAACACCAGCCAGAGCAATTAGGCAGACGAAAGCAATTAAAGGGATATGCATAGGAAAAGAAGAACTCAAATTAGCACTATTTGCCAACAATATGATTCTATACCTACAAGACCAAAAATATTCCACCAGAAAACTTCTAGAACTAGTAAATGAATTCAGCAAAGTAGCAGGATATAAAATCAACACCCACAAATCAAAGGCATTTCTGTGGTTTGGAAATATATGTCTTCCTCTATCCTAATAACTCTGAAATCCTCTGAAAGGGAAAGAGGAAAACTACCCCATTTACAATAGCCTCTAAAATTAATATACTTTGAAATCAACCTAATAAAAGAGGTGAAAGACCTCTACAATGAAAACTACAGAATGCAAAAGAAAGAAATTAAAGAAGACCTTATAAGATGGAACGATTGCCCTTGTTCTTGGATAGGAAGAATTAATATTGTCAAAATGACCAAACTACCAAAAGCACTAAACAGATTTAATGCAATTCCAATCAAAATCCCAATGACATTCCTCATAGAAATGGGAAAAAACCAGTCATGGAATTCATCTGGAAAAATAAAAGACCCAGAATAGTTAAAGCAATCCTTAGCAAAAAGACTGAAACAGGTGGCATCACTATCCTAGATCATAAACTCTACTACAGAGCAATAGTAACAAAAACGGCATAGTATTGGCACCAAAACAGACTGATAGACCAATGGTACAGAATAGAGGACACAGAGACAAACCCACATAATTACAGTTACCTTATATTAGACAAAGGCAGCATACACATATATTGGAGAAAAGATAGCCTCTTCAACAAATGGTGCTGGGAAAATTGGAAATTCATATGCAATAAAATGAAATCAAACCCCTATCTCTCACCATGCACAAAACTCAAATCAAAGTGGATCGCGACCTAGGAATTAAACCAGAGACTCTGTGCCTAATAGAAGAAAAAGTAGGGCCAAATCTCTATCATGTCAGACTAGGCCCCTACTTCCTTAATAAGACTCTTATAGCACAAGATTAAAATCAAGAATCGATAAATGGGATGAATTAAACTAAATGGCTTCTTCTCAGCAAAAGAAACAATCACTGAGGTGAATAGAGAGCCTACAGAATGGGCGCAAATTTTTACCTCATGCACAGCAAATAGAGCACTAATCTCTAGGATATATAAGGAATTCAAAAATCTTAACACCAAGAAAAAAAAAAAAAAAGAACAAATAACTCAATCAATAAATGGGCCAAGGGA
The DNA here is from genome assembly GCF_001458135.2 of Marmota marmota marmota. NCBI lineage: Eukaryota > Metazoa > Chordata > Mammalia > Rodentia > Sciuridae > Marmota > Marmota marmota. Next base: position 13,385,265 of record NW_026000206.1, read on the forward strand.
CTGAACAGACATTTCTCATAAGATGGTATACAATCAGTTGACAAATATATGAAAAAATGTTCAACATCTCTAGCAATTAGAGAAATGCAAATCAAAACTACTCTAAGGTTTCATCTCACTCCAGTCAGAGAGAGGGCAGCTATTATGAAGACAAACAACAATAAGAGTTGGTGAGGATGTGGAGAAAAGGGTACACTCATACACTGCTGGTGGGAGAACAATTGGTGCAGCCAATATGGAATGTAGTATGGAGATTCCTCAGAAAATTGGGAATGGAACCACCATTTAACCCAGCTATTCCACTCCTTGGTCTATACCCAAAGGATTTAAAACAGCATACTACAGGACACAGCCACATCAATGTTTATAGCAGCACAGTTCACAATAGCTAAACTGCGGAACTAAACATAGATGCCCTTCAGTAGATGAATGGATAAAGAAACTGTGATATATATACACAATGAAATATTACTCAGCATTTAAAGAAAATAAATCATGGAATTTGCAGGCAAATGGATGGAGTTGGAGAATATAATGCTAAGTAAGCCCACTCAAAAAACCAAATGATGAATATTTTCTCTGATATAAGGATGCTGATTCATAATGTGGATAGTGGGTGGGCATGGAAGGAATAGACAAACTCTAGATCGGGTAAAGGGGAGTGGGAGGATGGGAGGGTCATGGGGGTAGGACAGGCAGTGGGACGAGATGGACATCATTACTCTAAGTGCATGTATGAAAACACTAATGGTATGACTCTGCATTGTGTACAACCAGAGATATAAAGAATTGCACTATATATGTGTAATATGAATTGAAATGCATCCAGCTGTGATATATAGAAAATTAGAATAAATTTTTAAAATTAAAAATTAACCAGAAGCAATATTTCAACCAGAAAGAGCAAAAGATAAATAGTGAAATGTCAGAGTTTTCCAGACCTGTGTGTCCCCAGATCTCCAGTATCTTCCTATTAACTTTCACTCCTGCTTGCAAATCACTTTAGTTTCCCATGAGCTCAAGGTTTTCTGAAAAGCCCAATGTTTCTAAAAGCTCAAGGTTTTCTGAAAGCTCAAATGGAATGAGCAGTAACTGAGACATACTTCTATAATTCAGTATTCCAGACTCTTTGGCAAAAGTGTTAAGTCCATAAGAGTAAATAAATTTGCCTTAATAGTATGCCTCCTGTTATGTGCTTACAGACACCATAAGTGATATTAAGTATGGATAGAAGAGTCTTCTTGAGCAGCACCACTGATCATGGCCTAGCCATGTAAAATAGGCATTAGCATTTCAGACAACAGAGAAGACACCCATGGTCCTGGGTGTGAGGATGCTGACGTGGGACAGCACAGATGCTGTCCTTGGGGGCCCATCCTTGGTGCTGGTGTGTTCCTCCAGGAGGGTGCTGATGTGGGACAGTGCAGACGCCATCCTTGGGGGCCCGTCCTTGGTGCTGGTGTGCTTTGTTCTGACCCATTTGACAGGCAGATCAGCAGTCAGTGTCTTCTTCTGACTCATACTGCCTGTCCATCAAGCCTAAGCTTTGTTTTTTCTCGTTTCTGCTTCACTCAGAATCCCAGACAGAGGATCATTTCTTAAATATATATATAT
>NW_026000206.1:13386898-13470146 GCF_001458135.2 Marmota marmota marmota
ATATATATATATATATAAATTTTAGCTGTGGATGAAACTTTATTTTTATTTATTTATTTTTATGTGCTGCTGAGAATTGAACCCAGTGCCTCACACATGCTAGGCAAGTACTCTACCACTGAGCCATAATTACAGCCCCAGGATCATCTCTTTAATGGCACTGGCTCCTGTGACAGAGGGAGATCATGATGGCTTATGTATGACTTTTATAGTCTCTATTTGGTAGTCACACATGCCACTTCCATTAATTTTTATTTAAAACGAGGCAAATGTTGGATTAAAAATATGCTATGTGTTCTACTGCATGGGGATATTAAACCCTCCTGCAGTGAAAAGCACCCCAGATACTGCTATAAATTTATCATTTCCCAACATTGTGTATTTGAAGCTTAGTCCCAAGCCCAAATATGACTGCATTTGGAAAAAGAGGTTTAGGAAGTAATGATTGTTAAATGAAATCATGATAGTGGAACCCTATCCAGTAGGACCAATGACCTTCTTAGAAGAGGAAAACTGACTTCTCCTCACTATGCAAGGGCTCATCAAGCAGCTGCTATCTCTAAGTCAGCAGAGAGGCACTGCTGGCACCTTGATCTTGGACTTACCAACATGCAGAACAGTGAGAAAGAAAATTTCTGTTGTCTAAGGCACTCAGTTTATGGTATTTTTTATGGCAGTCAGAGATGACTCATATGGGTGGACAGAAATATAACTTACCACACATGTCTATTCTTGCTTCTTTACTTTCTCATATGATCTTATGAATCACTTTATCTATAAATAAGAATTTTTTTTCTGTCAGAATAATGTTGAATTAGTTTAGTGACTTAGGGAGCATTGACATATGTATGATGCATGTTTTAGTCAACTTTGAATTACTATGACCAAAAAACCTGGCAAGATCAAGGTAGAGGAGAAAAAGTTTATTCTTGTTATGGTTTCAGAGGTTTGGTCCATGGTTGGCTAACTCCATAGCTCTGGGCCCAATGTGAGGGAGAACATCATGGCAGAAGGGTGTGAAGGAGGAAAGCAGCTCAGGACATGGCAAAAAAAGCAGAGAGAGCTCCACTCACCAGAGACAAAATATAAACTCAAAAGGAATGCCCAGAGACCCACCTCCTCCAATCACCACCCAACTAATCCATCAGTGGGAAAACCCACTAATTAGGCTTCAACTCTCATAATCACATCATTTTATCCATGAATGTTCTTGCACCGCTGCATACATGAGCTTGTGGGGATACCTCACATCTAAACCATAACAAGGTAGAATCTTCCTATCCGTGAACATGTGTCTTTCAGTCCTTTCTTTTTAGTATCCTTCACTTTTTTCTTCCCTCGTAGAGTTGTATGTATGTATTTTTTTGTTAACTATATGGCTAAGTATTTTGTCTTTTTATTGTCTTTTAATTACATGAGGATTTTCATATGTGTGTTATTTCCATAGTCTCTCTTTTAACCTACCTTCCTTCCTTCCTTCCTTCCTTCCTTCCTTCCTTCCTTCCTTCCTTCCTTCCTTCCGCTGAGGATCAAACCCAGGGCCTTGCACATGCTAGGCAAGGACTCTACTACTGAGCCACAATCTCCCAGCCCCTGCATAGTCTCTTTATTTATTGAGTCTTCCTGTTTGTAATAGTTTTTAATGTTTATTTTTTAGAATTGGAAACAATACTCTTATTTTGTTTATTTATTTTTATGTGGTGCTGAGGATCGAACCCAGGGCCTTGCATGTGCTAGATGAGCAATCTACCACTGAGCCACAATCCCAGCCCATGTTTGTAATAGTTTTTGAAGAATCTCTTGTGTTCCCTAGATAACACATTTTCCTTTCTGCTTTTCTTGTTTCATTTGATGAACACATTCGTCATGTACAGTGCTAAAAGAATCCTGGTGATGGAACGTTCTTGCCCTCCAGTGTTTCCCCTTTAACTCTGATGATAAAATATGAACTAAAATATATACATTTTATCATGTTAAAGAAGGATTCCCTGAGTCCTTTTCTATGCAGTATCCATATTAAAAATGGGACAATATTTCAAAATATGACTTTTCAATGTCTATGTGGATGATCATAAATTTTTCCCATAGGGGCACAAATATGAGGAAATGTATTAATAGATTTCTTAATATTGAGCTTTATTCCTAGAATAAACTTCAAAAACATCTTCTCAGTTTTCATTATCTATTTCTCTTCCTCTAGCAATACGTATCTGCATAGGTTCTCTCTCTCTTATGTTCTCTTCAAGCTATTTCAATCATTCTGATGGCTTCAACTACCACTGAAATGTTGCCACTTCCCAAATATTTTCAGATTAGGTCTCTCTCCTGCGCTGTATATTGAATGTTATGATTTGGATGTGAGGTGTCCCCCAAAAGCTCTTATGTGAGACAATGCAAGAAGGTTCAGAGAAGAAATGATTGGGTTTTACAAGAGCCTTAGCTCAATCAGTGAATTAATCCCCTAATAGGATTAATTGAGTGGACACTGAAGGCAGGTGGGCTGTGGCTGGAGGAGGTGGGGAATTGAGGAGTGGTTGGGGGTATATATTTTGCATCTGGCAAGTGGAGTCTCTCTCTCTGCTTTCTGATCATTGCGGGAGCTGCTTCCCTCCACCACTCTCTTCCGCCATGATGTTTAGCCTCACCTGGAGCCCTGAGGAATGGAGAGTACTGTCTATGGATTGAGACCTATGAAATTGTGAGCCCCCAAGTAAACTTTTCCTCCTCGACAGTTGTTCTGGCCGGGTCCTTTAGTCACAGCAGTGAAAAGGCTGACTAAAACATCATAGATCCAATTGCCAAAGGGGCATCTCCACAGAGACGTCTCCACAGAGACACCAAACACAGTGTTCCAGATCTGTCTCACTTCTGCCCATCATGTTCATTTTTTTTCTTGGTTATTGGGAATTTAACCATGGACACTAAACCACTGAGCTACCCAGCCATTTATTTTTTATTTTTATTTTGACAGGGTCTATCTAAATTTTTTAGGGCCTTGCTAGGTTGCCCAGGCTGGTCTCGAGCTTGCAATCTTCCTTCCTCATCCTCCAAACCACTGGGATTACAGATATGTGCCACCATGCTGAGCTTGCCCATCATGTTTTTTATCATTTCCCCAACTGCAGTTTGCTGATCCAAGATCTGGTCACAGAGACAGCAAGGAATTAAACTCCACTTTTAACCCTCTGCACAAAAAGTAAGCAATGAACTCTGTTCCTGACCTTTATTTTCTTCTTTTTTTTTTCCAGAGAAGTTCCCTCTTTTTTATTCTTATTGTTCTGTGTCCTGATGTAGATCATCATGTCTTACTCAGTTTCTTTCTCTTTGACTCCTTTAACCCCTTCCTTGTTCTCTTTTAAGGGGGTGACTATTAAAATACACATCTGGTAAGTAGCTTACTATTTTATTGATTCCATTATTTATACTTTGTATTTTAAAAAATATTTGATGTTCACTTTTACATGGATGCTAGCAACTCCTGAGGATGAGGAGGAATATGAGTACACCAGTAAGGACACCTAATTTATAAGTAATTAAAAACAGCAAGCACAGAAACTTATTATGAAAAATAAGGAAACCTATTATTCAAATTTGGGCCAGTACTAAATATAATCACTCAAAATCAGCACCTGCTTTGCTCTTTGTTCCTGTTAAGGTAGGGGAACATCCACCCAAACAAAATACTGTCATAGGTATCTTCAGCTGGTATGTACTTGAACGTCTTTATTGTCCTTCTCTCCAGGAACACCCACCTAATCAGGGTGCTGTCATAGGTACTCTGACCGGGTGTGTACTTGGACATCCTGAATATCCTTCTCTCATCAAAGCATGGGAACACCCCTGTAAACAAGATGTGTTGCAGGTACCCTCACTGGACATGTACTTGAACATCTTTATTTTCCATTTCTTCCATTATACCATGGAAATACCCACCTAGAAAAGGTGCTATCATGGGTATACTCAGCTGGCATATACTTGAACATGTTTACTGTATCTTTTTCCCATCATAGCATTGGAACACCCATGCAGACAAGGTTCTGCTGTGGTTATCCTCACATGGTGTGTACATGAATATATTTACAGTCCATCTCTCTCATCACAGCATGGGAACATACTTAGCAAGCTGCTGCCACAGTTACTCTCATATACATACTTGAATGTATTTACTGCCCTCTTATCATACCATGGGAACATCTACCTAGACAAAGTCCTCTTGAAGTTACTCTCACCTGGCAGGTACTTGAACATTTTTATGTCCTTCTTTCTAGTCATAGCATGGGAGCACTCACCTAGACAATGTACTGGAATTAGTATACCCTAACCTGATGTGTACTTGAACATCTTTACTCTTTCTCCCATCACAGCATAGGAATATCCAACTAGACAAGGCACAGTTCTAGATACCCTCACTTGCTGTGTACTTGAACATCTTTACTGTGCCTTTTCCCCATCATAGCATGGGAATACTAACCTAGATGATGTACTGTCATAGGTACTCTCACCTGGTGAGTACTTGAATATCTTTACTCTCCCTGTCTCCAGTCATAGCATAAGAACACCTGCCTAGACAAGATTCTGTCATATTACCCTCACCTGGCATGCAGTCAAACATCTCCACTGTGCTTCTCTCTCATCATAGCATGTGAACATGTACCTAGCAATTTTTTTTTGTCATGGTTACCCTCACCTGAATACTTGAACACCATTTACTGTACTTTCTCATCATACTATGGTAACACCCACCTAGACAAGTTCCTGTCCCTGGCATATACTTGAACAACTTTACCATCCTTGTCTCTGGCCATAGCATGGGATCACCCACCTAGTCAGGATGCTGTCATAGTTACCAACCCTCTGTGTGTATTCTTTGTGCACTTGTGACTTGACTTCTATGCTTCATATCCATGAGAGCACATTCATGTATCTTTGGGTTTTCGGTGAAGTTCAACCTGGTAACACATCACTGTCTATTTTTCTCCTGCCATTACCCTGATCTACATTGAACATGTGTCCTTCTTCATCTGACACAGCATTTCAGGTCTGTGCTTATAGTTAGCTCCTTGTGCTAGATATGAGCTCCTTTCAGATCCTTTCATGCTAGGTATTGATCAGAATTTTATTCATCCTGTTCTTGCTATGAAAGAGACATTTCCAGACCTACAATAGGAAGTTAATGCACTTCCAAATAATCATTGAGCCATAGAAGATATCATAATGGAAATTAGGAATTCTTGTGAGATGATTGAAATTAAAACACAGCATACCAAAACTATGTGAAACAAGGCTTGGGAAATTCACAGGTATATTTGGTTTCGTTTTGGTTACTTTCCCCTTATTTGTGAACTTCTCAAATGTATTTGTTATTGATTTCTCAGTTTTTGTGGTAGAGGAAATATTCTGTATGATTTCAATCATTTTATATTTATTGAGGCTCCTTTATGAATTAGCAAACATTTTCCCCCTTATTTTTTTAATTGATTTTATTTTTTAAAATACACAACAGTGGAATGCATTACAATTCTTATTACACATATACAGCACAATTTTTCATCTTTGCATATAAAGTATGTTCATGCCAATTCATGTCTTTATACATGTACATTTTTGCATTACAATTCTTATTACACACATATACCATAATTTTTCATATCTTATCTGGAGAAATTCCAGGTGCATTTGTGAAGAATGTGTATTTGTTGACTGGTGTAATATAAATCTTGTTATTCATAGTGTTGTTCAAAGCCTCTTCATCCATGTCAGTTTGTTATCTAATTGTTCCATTCATTATTGGAAAGTGTATATTAATGTCTCCAAATGCTTATGTACTTCTCCCTTGATTTTTTTCACTTCATATGGAGTTTTTGTTAGATATGTGTATATATAATTGTCATATCCTAATTGATTGACCCTTTTATTATAAAATATCCCTTTTGTCTCTATCAGAAATTTTGCTTTAAAGTTTGTCTGATATTACTAAGTCCATCAGTAGGGCTCGCTTATGCTTGTGTTTACATGGTATATCATTTTCATCCTTTGTCAATTTGTATCTTTGCAATAGACTCTCCACTGTACACAGAATATAGTTTGATGTTTTTTTTTTTTTTATCCAACCCGACAATTTATGCCTTTTGGTTGGATTTTATAATCCAGTGACATTTACTACTACTCTTGATGTGGATGGATTAGCATAATCTCTATTGCTTTTAAATATCACTTATAATGCACAATTACTAATTCCTTATGGGTCAATCACAGATTTCTTTTAATTCTGGTCCATTGGTCATTGATATTATTGCAATACTATAGGTTTATAATATCTGTTAGTTTCAGGTAATCCTATTTATTCTCATTGCTCCAATACTTCAGAAATTGCTTGTTCAATTACACACACACACACACACACACACACACACACACACTTAACCTTCCAGATGAATTTGAAATTTTTTTTTGCTTTGGTACTGTGTTAATCTGTTTTCCATTCCTATAAAAGAAAACCTTAGGCTGTGTACTTTATAAAGAAAATATGTTTATTTAGCTCACAGTTTTGGAAGGTGAAAATCTAAACAACATGGTGCCAGCTCTGGAAAAGGCCCCACTGGCTATATCTCATGGCAAATGGCATCATGAAGAGAACCCATGTCAGAAGGAGAGATCACATGGCAAGATAGGAAGCTAGGGTGGAGAGGGGTCAGTCTTGCTCTTTTCTGTAACACCCTTCTCACAAGAACTAACCAGTATCTGACAGCAACAGCAATTCTGAGGGCAGTACCCCCAGTGACCCAATGACTTCCTTCTACACCCTATCTTTTACAAGTTCCACCACCTCTCAACACTACCACACTGAAGACCAAGCTTCCAACACATGATAATTTTGTAGACACAATCAAGCCATATTAGGTCTCTTCTCCTGCTTAAAAAAGAAGCATGTTGAAATTTTAGTGGGATAATATATTTATAGATTAATTTTATTAAAAGTGTCATCTTTATAATGGTAAGTTTTCTTATCCATGAACATGGTAATGTATAATTAAGTCTTTTATTATGTCCCTATATGATTATTTTCTAAAGATTCTACATATTTTTTTAAAAAACACACATGCATGTATGTCACACATATGACCTCTCTATAAAATCATGTGATATTTTATTGTACTTGTTAAACTGGACTTGTAAAATCTAGAATATGACTGGCCCCTAGAAATCACTGTCCTCATACCTTCCCAGTCATCTCTTCCTGAATGCAATATTTGTCATTCCTCAGCCATGTAACATGCACCAGACTCTTCCCATACTCCCTGTGCAGCATCTGCCCCTCTCTCCATCATCACTACCATGTCTCCTGCAGTGGGATCTACATACAATGGTCCAACATCTGTAGAGATCTTTCCACGTTGCTCATTTTCAACACTGTGCTGGAGATGCTTGGACTTTTCTATTTCTCTATATTTTTTATAATGGGTTCCTTCATTTGCACAAAAAACATGTAAAATTTTTATTGAAATTATAATGAATTTGTATATTGTATTGGGCAGAAATGACATCTTTACATTAATGACTTTCCAATTCATGACCATGATCCATCTTTCCATTTATTTAGTTCTTCTAACATTTCTCCAAACTGTATAGTTTTGGGGGGAAGATTATATATCTATCTTCATATTTTTATAATTTTGGAAGAATCTGATTTTAAATTTTCTGTTTGTAAATGAGTATGTTAATCCCAGCAGGAGTGGAATGGACTGAGCCCTTTCAAGGGTATAAGACAAACCTCTGAGGCACTGATCTTGTCTGTAATAGTGGGCCCAAGCTGGGTGTTGGTGGTTTGTACTGGCTTATAACCATCATTTACTGATGATCATGACATTAATGACTGACTAGGTTCTCAGTTGTTCTTGATAAGGACACAGAAGGGCTTAGTCCACATAGCCATCAGGTATAAGCAGCCCAGTCTACTCTCCTTTAGGGGCTTCCTGGATTTGAGATATTCTCTGCACGTGTGGCAGGTTTCTAATCTCAGGGGGTTCATGGATCCCAGGACAGCCCTGCAGAAGAAAACTGGAAGCAACATCTCTGACTCCACACTGTGAGGCAACCTAGGGTTACATGCTTGTCCTCACTGGATACATAAGCTATTGTTATGCCGGTTCCTTTTCCTTCAATAAAATGTAGATTCCTCCTAAGCATTGCCATTTGGGGTCCTGAGCCCTAGTATCCAGACATAAGTTGATTCTTTTTTTTATATACAATGAAATTTACTTTGATATATTTATATATGTACATAGCATAGATCTCTTTAAGCTTTAAAATGAGATACATGTTGTGCTTCTCCAAGAGGAGTTATGGTAGAGAGCCTCTTATTTTTTAAAATATTTTTTTTAGTTTTAGTTGGACACAGTATCTTTGTTTATTTTTATGTGGTGCTGAGGATTGAGCCCAGTGCCTCACACATGCGAGGCGGGAGCTCTGCCACTAAGCTACAGTCCCAGCCCGAGAGCCTGTTCTTCTCTACAGAGCATTTTATGGAAGTTGTTCTCCATGGCACCCTTTTTGGTAACTGCTGCATGGTGTCCATAGTTCTTTTTTCAAAAATATTTTTATTAGTGTATTATCTTTATACATAACTATAATTTTGACATAATTATACTTGCATGAAATTTAATTTGCTCTATTTCAGTCCTTCGTACTTCCTCTTTCCCTCCCCTCCTCCCTCTGCCATTCCCCTTCCTCTACTCTGTTGGTCTGTCTTCTATTTATTTACTGTTTTTTTAATTGGTGCTTAATAGACAAGTTGATTCTTGATTATGGACCTGTGTTTAGCAAACTTGTATACTCATGTAGCCATTATGCAATTCATCTGTAGACTCCTTTAGACTTCTATGCTTATCCACTCACTGTGTAGAACTTCCAATATGATGCATAGAATCTGAATATAATATCCATGAATTATTCCCAATACAAAGCACTTTATAAACATTTCAGCAAGAAGTATAAAGGAAGTAATCTTCCATTTCTAATTTTGAGGGGTTTTTACATGAAGAGGTGTTAAATTTTGTAAAAGTCCTTTTTTAAAAATATATCTTTATTTTTATGTGATGCTAAGGATTGAACCCAGTGCCTCACATATGTGAAGCAAGCGCTCTGCCACTGAGCCACAACCTCAGCTCCCAAAGGCTTTTTTTTTTTTTTTTTTTTATTGAAGTAGTGTAATGACCTTATGAGAATGTTCAATTTTGGTTTCTGGTGGTTCTATGGAAGGTATTGCATAATTAGTAACTTAAAAAAATTAGCTAAAGTTGATACATTGCTGAGGGAATAGGTCAGAGAATCACAAACTACTTTAGTGAAATAGCAATCATTATGTATTAAAAATTTCCCTCAATTCCACTATCATAAAAGGCCTTTCTATATGGTTGGTGTTATTTTTTTGTGGCAAACCAATAAAAGTTTTAAAAAATAAATCAGCCATTTAGTTTAATCGGCATATAAAAGGCCTTTTACAAAATTTAACACCTTTTTGTGCAAAAAACCCTCAGTTTTTTTGGAGGTTTAGGCCCCTTAGGCCTGCACAGGGAGCACAGCTGATGCTTTACATTCAGGATGCATGAACTAATAAGGCATGAAACTGGCTTTGGGTCCCACTTCATATTACCCTAATTTTTATTTCTGAGAGTCTACATAAAGTAATTAAATCATCAGTGGATTTCAGACTCACTGGGCCCATTGTGAGACATTCAGACTTGCATCCCTCTGCCCAGAACACAGTGTCTAGGACATAGAAGGGCTCTTCTACTAGGCATAAGGGAGTTCATGCATCCTGCCACAACCCTGCAGAAGAGAACTGGAGCCAACCCCTCTGACTCCACACTGTTTGGCGGCCTGAAGCTACATGCTGGACCAGGCCTGGGAGGTTGGGAAGCATTTACTGAATGCCTGCAATGTAAAGGTCAAGAGGCAAAGTTGGGACAAGACTTCACCAGTCTCAAGGACCTGAGGGTCTTGGCTAAACCCTCTTTCCCTCACACAGACTCAGCTGAGGCAGACTGTACCAAAATAGCACCTTTATTTCTTGTGGCCCCATGGGATGAGGTTGAGGGTGGGGCACATCCTGGTCTAAAAGGGCATCAGGCCCTGGTTGGTAGGCAGGTCAGAGTCTTTCTCCTCATGGACTTCTAGAGTCTTGGGGCTGGCCTGTGGAAGGTCAGGGTCAAGGGTGGCAGTCTTCATCAATCCTAAGCCCACACCACCCCTTCTCACCTCATATCTCCATGCCTTTGATAGGCCTTGTCTATGCCCCCAAGGGAACACCCTTTGCCCACAGACCACCTCTGAGGATTTTAGGCCCCTCTTTGCCCTCCCTTTAGGATATATCTGTGCTTCCTTCCATCAGATTCCAGGAATCACCACCTTTTGTGGGCCAGCTCCTTCCTCTTGCAAACTCTGGGTTTGAGCAGGTACCTGCAATCCATGCTTTTCCAGCTCTTCCTTCAGCCTGATCCAGAAGGGGTAGGTGGGAAGATGAATTTAGGAATGGAAGAGGTAAAGGGGTGCAGGAGAGACAAGAGTATGTTAAGACACAGGTGGGGAAGGGAAGAGAGACCCTTCATCCACCTTCCTGAAGAGGGTGAGGGCATAGGGGCTCTATGCCTACCTCTGCCGCTTCTGCTGCAGCTGCTGGCACCTCTGCTGCAGCTGCTGGTGGTGCTGGGCTGCAGCCTCCAGGAGCTCCTCAGCCTTCTGGTTCTCTTCCTTGAAGAGCTGCCTATGGGGCAAGGTGGGGAATCAGCATGGGTCACTTCTTCCCTCTGTCCACCCCCACCTTCCATATCTTACACTGTTGCAGCTGCCTCCTGGCTGCGGAGGAAGAGCCCCTCAGTGAGGGTGGAGGGCCCCTCAGGCCTGCATAGAGAACACAGCCGATGCTTGACATCCTCCAGCTTCACCTCAACCAACTTCTCTGCAGTGGGAAGGGGTTGTGAGCAGGTATAGGCAGGAAGGCCAGGTCAGGGCCACCCTTCTCCCTGGCCTCACCTTCCTTGAGCAGCTGCTCCTTGCTGCTGTCCAGGGTGCAGATCTCCCTTGCTAGCTGCTCTGGCCTCTGATGGGGGCAGAAAGATTTGTCCACACCTGCCAGCTTCCCATGCCTCAAAGAAATCTGCCTGGACGTGGCCATTGACCCCCTCACCAGGACTCACTTCCTAGTACCCTGCCCCTCTGTGTATGTGAGCCACAATCCAGCCTCAGGACCTTTGTAGTTGTAATTCCTGACTTCCCCATCCCCCCCATTCCCCAGAAACAGGCCTTGGGCAAGTTTTACACAAGAGAAACCCCAAAACCTATGCCTCTGGGCCTTTATCTAGAGAGATGGTCACCAGCACAGTACTGAAGCTCCTCCCCTCCTCTCCTGCCCTCTCTGGCCTCCTTACTGATCCTTTCCCTCCTGATTCATGTTTCCTTATTTGGTGTCTGGGATCCGCTGTGGACAAGCACCTGCTGCTTGTTCCATCTTCCCATCTGTGAACATCCTCAATAATGGAGGACTCCACCTTGGCTTCCTCAGGACTCCTCCTGACCACTGAACAGACACAGGACAGCAGCACAGATAGGTGGGCAGGACCAGCAATAAGCACATAGGGTGCCTTGAAGGTGGTGACAAGAAGCTGAATTGGGGGAATGGTGACAACAGGACCACCAGGGCTTGCACAGGAACAGGTGGGGCAGATGAGGTGTGAAAGGTCAAAAGCATGTCCAAGTGACTCACGTGAAATTCCCAGAGGTCCTTGTGCTGGCCCATCAGAGCCTCCAGCTGTTCTTCAAAGTCCAACCTGGGGCCCAACCACACAGGCATGAGGACCCTGGGCTGAGACTACTGACCCAGTTAGGTCTTTATACATAGCCCTTGGGATATGCCATGTGCTCCACGGGGAGCAATTTCACCCCTTGGACCCTCCAAGGCTCAATTCAGCCAGCTTCTCTAACTCATCCCTAACATTACCCTACCTGTGCCTCTCTGGGTCCCAGGTCTCATGCACGGGATTTACCTTAGCTGTCTTTGTTTGTTTTTCTCTTCCTCAATCTGGGAGTTCAGGGCAAAAATTCTCTCCTTGCACTCTTGCAACAGGGTATGCTTCCTGGAAAGGGAGGCAGCCCTCATCCACAGTCTCTGATAGACTCCTTGGGAGGGGGTTGAGGGGCTTCTGTTCTATCCCTTTATTCAGGTTCATGTCTGGTAACGTGGTAGTGGGTGAGAGAGGGTGACAGGAGCACTTTCCCCCCGTTGTGAGATTTCAGGAGATCCATGAAAGCATGGTCTCTCACCTCTGTGCCTCACTCTCCTTCTCCTGGCAGTGTAGATGAAGGATCCTCAGGGATTCTGCAAGGGAGAATAACAGGGCCCTCTCTATAAGAGCCCATCAAGGCACCAGGTTTGGGCAGAGGGAATAAGGACAGATCATATCAGATGTGTGGGCACCTTATTGGGTTTTGATATTTTCTGAGTCTGGTGGAAACCACAAGAGGAACACAAAATCAGGGGTTTTTAAAGGCTTCAGGTACTGTAGGAAGAGTGGGCTTCTGTGGAATAGCACAGGCAAAAGCCTGCAGACACAGAAGCCAGAAATACCTTGCTTTTTGCTCAATATCTCCTTCAGGTGTACTTTCTCTTCATGCACTGGAAAGCACAGAGAATGTTTAGCATCAAGGACTTCCCATGATATGGTCAGAGAGTCACATGGGGAACTGTGTAGAGCCCTATCCTCAACCCAATCAAGGACCTCTTGAGGTGAGCACCCTCTTCTTGGTGCCCACCCTCCCTATAAACACCAAGGGCCCTTGGATTCACAAAGATTGTCTGTGAGGATCTTGTGACACCCACCAGGGCTGGGAAGAAACATGTCAAGGAGGAAGGGGCATTTGACCACATAGAGGCAGGGTGGTGTCTTTAGGGAGGATGATTAGGGAAGGACTCTCTGAGAAGGGAACACAAGACAACTCTGAACGGTAACAGAGGCAACAGGGACTTGTATAATCTGGGGGAACACAGAGAATCCTGGCAAAGGCCCAGCAAAGGTGTGCTTGGTGGGCATTTCTAGAACACTCCACCATGAGAACAGGGTATTGGAAGGACATAAAGGATATGAAGCTGCAGAGAGGGCAGGACACTTGGCTGTGGTAAGAATACTAAGTATCTGGAAAACTAAGTTAGGAGAGGCTTGAGACATTGTGGGGACCGCTGTTGACTTCTAGATTGCTTACAGGAGTCGAGTTCCTTCTGAAGGGCATCCCAGACAGTCCGGGCCTCTCCCAGCTCCTCACTCGCTTTCTTTTTTGCTTCATCAGAGAGCAGATGGACACGACATTGAATGAGTACAACCTCTCACCGCAAACAGTGACAGTTAATACTTGTTTTCAAGTATTAACTAGAGGGGCCCAGATTTTACAGAGCAGGTAACTTTCATAGTACAAGCCTTTCTTGCCAGGCTTGCATAGCAGTAGGACCAAGTTCACAGGCAGACTATGGTAGCTGCATGCAGAGAGTTCTGTACTTAATACTCTGTTGTTAATGTCATGAAATATCTATATACATATTTTTTTTAAAACACAGGCTTCTATATTTTTACTTTGCACTGGGGCTGGCAAAGCATGTAGCCAGTTCTGGAAAACAGCCAAGGTCCCTGAGCTCACCTTGCTGAACCTCATTAATTCGGTTAATCAGGACCTCAATCTGGGGCTCTAGACTTCCAGCTGCAGGGAGGAAAGGAGACTGAGATGATGACAGAGCAGGCAGAGATGATGGGTGCCTGCCTGTGTCTACTATCTCACTCTACACAAATCTACTGAGCATCTCCTGTGCACAGGTGTTACATCATGGGCTCACATTCTGGGCAGGGAGACAAAATACAGACCAATAGAGATTCTGAATCAGGTTGTGATAACTGCAGTCATGAGAAATGAAGTAGGGCAAGGGGTAAAGAATGCAGGAGTAGGAATGGGAAAATGTCTTATGGGCCCCATATCACACAAGAGGACAGGCCTTGAAGCTCTCGGGTAGAGTGTGGGTAGTCAGTGCAAAGGCTTACCCTAAAGAGGGGAGGGAGAAGCTTAGTGAGCAAGTAGCGGGTAGTGGAGCTGAGGGAGAAGGAAGTATGGTGTAGGTAAAAACCTCTGGATCTAACAGGAGTGCTGTGGGAGCCAAGTGGGTGACCAGCAAGGAGCTTGGGACAGCATTTTGAGGAAAAAACATTGCCTTCTAACTCCTTATATTTCTGCAATTTTGAATCATAGAGCCCTTTTTATCATTTACAATACTGAATTTTAAAATAAAGTGAAAGCGAATGCAATAATTTCCCAGGGTTGTGAACTGTGGGGCTAGGATTGAACCCACATCTGCCTAACCTCAAACCTCAGGCTAAACCTAATACACAGAGGAGACTCTTGACCTTTCTGCAGCTTTTTCACCATTTCCATCAAGCCTTCAATTTTTTGTGTAGACACATCCTGCCCTGTGGAGACAGAACCAAACATTTCAGAATGCAGTAGGGTGAAAGGCCAGGGGAAGTCTCTTAACAGAGCAATGTATGTTCCTTGTCCTGAGGCAGACAGGGCATTTAAGATGAACTGGGTGCGTCTGTGGTCAGCTTTTCCACCTACAGTGTAATGACACTATAGAGCCTCTTCACGAAACTCAAGGTAAAGGCATGACTGCACTCTACTGTTTGCGATCAAAGTTGAGCCAAAGTTTACAAAGTAATAATGGATAAAAGGGATATAAAAAACTAGCAATAAATTGAAAATCACTGCAACTGGCAGATGACATTAACCATTAGGAAATTCTAGAAAGTTTTATACAAAACAAGGACATAAGAAAATTTAAAAATATTATCTGGTTAAAGGTATACATGTATATATACACACACACATATATATATACACACACACATGCATATATATATACACATACATATATATACACATATATACATATACACATATGCAAATATTTTTCCTATGTATAATCAACAATGATCCTGGTTCCCTACAAAGTAACATTTCATATTAATTTCATAGTCATTACATACATCCATTTTTGGGGGGGTACTGGGGATTGAACTCAGGGGCACTTGACCACTGAACCATGTTCCCAGACCTATTTTGTATTTTATTTAGAGATAGGGTCTCACTGAGTTGCTTAGTGCCTCACCATTGCTGAGGCTAGCTTTGAACTCGTGATCCTTCTGCCTCAGCCTCCCAAGCCACTGGGATTACAGGCATGCACCACTGCCCCCAGCTTATATGTCCATTTTTAACCCTCTAAAGAGGCCTAGGAAATAACTTATGTCATTAACATCACAATAAAGGTAATCAGACATCATGAACCAACTAAAGCAAAAAGAACTCTTGCCAAAAAATGATGCTCAGATTTACCAAAGCATCAGATCTAAATAGCAATTCAGAAAAAATTCAAGGATAGAACAACATGCTAAAAGGTATATCAGAGTACAATTAGTAACATCCAGACTGGGAACCTAAACAGGAAAAAAACATTTCACAAATAAATTTTCAGGGAAAAGAAAGGAGGAAGACAGACCCTCCTAACAATAAAAGAGGAGGAAAATAAGACCCTCAAAGAGACACATCAATAAATATCAAACAATGGTCTGTAAATGGATCTGGGTTCAAATAAATAAAAATACTAACACAATCAGCAAGCTTTCATAATTGACTAGCTATTTGATGAAATGAAGAAATTATTTTTTCTACTATAAAAATACAATAATGGCATTACTTTCCTGGAAAGTGCTTATTTTCTAGAGATACACATGGAGATATTTATGGATGGTACTCTATGATGTCTTGGATGCTTTAAAATGAAATATTGAAGTGGGCAGTAGGGAGTGGGTATGGTAAAAAACAAAACAGAAATGAATGGCCAATAGTTATTAGCTGTTAAAGCTGTAAGATGAGAGTAATTATACCTTGTTTTCAACTTTGACATATGCTTACATTCACCAATAATTTTTTAAAGTTGTTTAACAATTTCCAAATCAATACAGTGAAGGTAAACAATCATTTTTATAGATGAGTGGAGAAAAGGAGATAAAAATGCAGTGGTTTGGATTCTTGCCTTCCATATGCTTATGTGGTAAAGGGTTGATATCTAGTGTGTGGTGGTATTGGGAGGTATTAGAACCTTTAAGAGGTGGGACCTATTTGAAAATCTCCCAGTCACATTGGGGCATGTGACTCTTGAAGGGGCTACTGGGACTCTGGTCATTTCTCCCTGCCTCTTTTTGCTTCCCGGCTGTCATGAGGTAAGCATCTTCCTCTACAATGCACTCCTGCCACGACTGTCATCTTACCACAGGTCCAAAAGTGACAGGGCCAACTGATCATAGACTGAAATCTCCAAACCTGTGAGCCAAAATAAGCCTTTTCTCTTTTAAGTTATTTCACATATTTTGTTACAGTAAATGAAAGCTAACGATAACATAAAATTATATTATTTTTATATAAAAGTTACCAATACATATTTGAAAATAATTACTGTCATAATTAAAGTGCAAATTAACATACTGCACCGTGTTTGTGATACTATGCAGGAACCAGCACTCATGTTCACTGATAGAGACTATAGAAACCAATGTGACTTTTGGAAGACAGATTGGCTACACGATATTTGGAAGACATATGTCCAATTCCAGGAGTTTATTGATTAAATATCCTCAGTAAAGTATGCAAGATATATTTGATGGCAGTGAAAAGGATATTTGTCAAACTAAAAACATGAAACAGCTTGAGTGCTCATCATTAGAAAACTTAGGGTTTAACAGAATGCTATGTAGCCACTAAAAAGGAGGCAGATCCATATGTTAACATGAATAAGAGATCCTAAAAATGTTAAAGAGAAAAGAAGTGCAGTAACCACAGAAAGGTCAACCAATGTATGTATGCCATGTTTAGATTATTCCTAGACAGATCACACACCTGCATTTAAAAAAAAAAAAAACACCTGGACAGTGCTTACCTCTGACGGTAGGAATCCTTGACAAAGGAACAGGAAGGAGGAATTTTATTTTTCGCCACATACACGTCTGTATATTTTTATATTTTTAAAAATTTATGTTAGAAAAATATTTATGCCTTTTAAAAGCTCTTGAAAATCAATTAGAAAAATGCCAACTCTCCCATTTGAAGAAAAATGAGTAGAGAGCTTTAAAGGAACCCACATCAGCTTCCACACTGCCAGCTGTTTCGGTGCCTGTGCCCCCTCCCCACTGGCACTTTCACACCGTGATTTTCTTGGGTGGCGATAGCCTGCAGTCTCCTGCACACTGCCGGCAGATGGGGGTGTGTGTGTGCCTAAGGGGTAGGCAGGTTCCTTGGGATCTGCAGGTGCCTGGGAGTCCCAACGTGTTCAGGATCGTTGGACACCCATGGGTCAGCAGGCCCCAGGAGCTGGGAAGAGGGTTCCAGAGGTGCCCAGGGTTTGAGAGGCGAGGGTGGCCCGTGCAGTTGGGAGGAGGATTGGAAAGTGCCCTGAGGTCGGGTCGGGAGGTCCTCACAGGGGTCGGAAGGTGTGTGATGGGGTGGTGGGCACGTGCCGGGGGTCTGCACCCCCAGCCGGCGTCTCCCCTGGTTTCACGGCTGCACAAAGCCCTGGTCGGCTCCTTCTGGGCCACCTCGACCCAGCAAGGTGGCGGCACGAACCGTTCTGGCTCACCCGCCANGCCCCTGCGAGGCCAGCCGCAGGCGACTCCAAGACCGGGCTGGGGTCTCTCAGGGGCACAGGAGCGCGTCCTCTACGATGCCGGCACACACCAGGTAGTGGAGACCGCCAGCCGATCGCCCTCCCCAGGAACCGTTCGCGGGGGAACCTCGAGGTCCCCTCAGCCAGGCGGCCACTGCGCGAAGCCCTCCCGCGCCCGGCCCAGAAACCACTCCAGCGGGCTCTGCTGCCCAAGCCCCGCGCCTGCCACTACCTCTGGGGCCCTCGGCTCCCTGGGCCGGGTCCGCGGCTCCCGCGGGCTCCACCGTTGAGGGTCGGGGCCTGGCCGCCATGTCTCAGCGCGCGCCGCCGCCTTGTTCGACGGCTGATTGGACCAAACCCGCACTGGGGCCGCGCCTGCGCAGTGGCCTCCACGTGCCAGTTGGAAGCTGGGCGGGGTCGAAGTCTGGCTCTGTGCCTAGCTGTTACCGCGCAGGCTTGAAGCCTTAGCCCACAATTGCAAATCCGGTTTAGAGGGTCGGGGAGTGTGCGAGCTTCCAAGCTGGTGATTGGCCAGTTGAGCAGGTAATCACTTGCGCGTGGGTAAAGTCCGCTGGGCCCCCAGCTCTGAGTTTCAGCAGTTGGAAGGATCAGCTCCTCTCTGCCAAGTGCAAGGCCCCCCCAAAGGATGGTTACCTGGTGTGGAGAGAAGCAGATACAAAGAAGCTTCCAGAGTTTTCCCCAGGAGGTTGGGGGAAGAGCAGTCTCAGAGGGAACCCACCAACCATAACCCATAACCTCCGCAGCTCCAGAGGCCCAGCAGTGAGGCTTGGGCAGGGAGGAGGGACTGAATTATCTAGAATGTCCCAGGGTAGCGGGTGGGTGCTGCCTGCAGCTTCCAGAGGCATCTGGGTCATTCCCTTCTGAGCCTAGACGTGTTCACCATGACAATGGACAACCTGGTGCTGGCATTCAACCTCTTTTCTTAAAAGCCATGATCCTAAATCAGGAACACTTAATCCCAAAGACTATCTTTTCCTCAGGCTCTACAGTGTTTGTGCTTCCATCTTACAGCTCAGCCCTTGGGTAAACAAGTAACATGTCGGGTGGGCAGTATGTGGCTGCTTGGCCACCTGTAATCACGTTCACTCCTCTGTTGTGCCTGGTCTCTAGGCTGCAGGAGTGCGTGGTGTAGTTAGGTATAGTGGTTGGAGTCCTAGAGAAATTATTTTTTTGACTCTTTTTCTTGTCTTCTGAATTCCTGCCTCTGGTGATGACAACCATAACTACAGCCAGGCATGGCTTATAGGGATGGAAATAGATTTTATGCAGTACTGACAGTAAAGGAGAGAGCAGAGCTTTATTATTATTTGTGCAGAGATTATTTGCACTTTTAAAGCAAGAATGGGGAAGGGGAAATTGTGTCTAGAGATTCAGCAAAATGGAAAAGGACAAAAGTTTGATCAGTGTAAATGTGACTAGACCAGCAATGTTTGTGGCAATAGTCTAAGTAAGGATTCTATCTTTCTGCAGAGGCTGAGATGGACATTTTCCTGGTTGATGATCATGTTTCTTAGATATTGCTCTCAGGTTCTGAGAGAAGCCCTTCTGAATAGCAAGAGATGCATATTTTCTGTTTTAAGCTCTTTTTAGCAAATGCTTCAAAGCAGAGAGGTCAGGGGCTTATCTTCAGGTGTTGGCTTGGATGAGTAAGTTTCGCTGGAAGCAGTGGGTTTTCCTCAGGATGACATTTTAATTAAGGTAGTGCAGGTGAGGTGTTGCTGGGGACACAGTTGTATGCTGCTGGAAGTCAGGCTAGATTCCTTTGGTCAAGCCTCTTAGAGTAAGTGTTTGTACCAAATCTGATGAGAGTTCTGTAGTTCTCAGTGGGTCCCTGTCCACTGAAATGGCCCCTGATACATATTCTCTTTTGTTGTGTTTCTGTGTTGCCTCGTATATTTGGGGGAGTTGCCACTAGATTGAAGCAATCTTGACTACTCTCGCTGGTTCTTTAGTAGTGAAGCATTAAAAGTGGCTCTGGCTCAGAGGATAATTGCAGTAGTCTGAAGAGGCTAAACATAATGGTAGTGTATGCAGAGCTGACACCACCCCAGAAAGGCTCCTGATCTGGCTGACTTGTAATCATTTTTACAGGTTCTACATCACAGAGGGCAGCTTGATGCTGTGTGGGTCACTCAGAAAGTTCACCAGAATGTCTTGATGCCATACCTCACAATCTTTGGATCTGGAATAGGAGGATGAGGACACTGGCAGTGGCCTTCCAGAGGGCCTGAGCTCAGAGGATGTCCTGCTAGTAGGAAACTTGGAGTTGTGCATCCTTGTACATCCTCATCCCAGGTTGGCTCACATAGACTCAGAGGGCAGCAGCAGTGACAGCTGTGTCTTGGGCTGTAATGGGTGGGGGGTGTCACCCCTTAGCCATCCCTGGAAATCCACATAGTCTTGGATCCTCCCTGCCTTTGTCTGTGGCCATTTCTGTGGCTTAATAGTACCTGGACACCTGCAAGGAAGTGCCGGTGAGGGAGCTGGTCACAGTCGGAGGTGCAGACCTGAGGACCTCCAGGCCAGTTTTCCTCTCCTGTTCCAGGTGTACCTTGGGCTCTAAAAGTCTCAGAACCCTGACTTTTCCAGCTACATCATGGTCTTTGTGGGGAGAATGGCTCAAGGGTCTGAAGTTGACTTTGACTGGGACCGGACCTCCTGAGAAGGGGCCTGCATTGAGGCATGAGGCCCCTTCTCACTCCTGTGCTCAGCCCTTGTGAGGAGGGACCTCTACCTCCAAGTCCTGTAACCAACTCATACAAACCATTGATAGCTTTATTGAGGGCCTCCCTGAGGAGAGGGAGGTAGACCCCCACTGTGTTCTACCTTCATTTCCTTAAAATATCATCCTAGACTCAGTGGACACGGGTGAGATGCCATAACTAGGTGAAATACCCTCTCTCTGGGCCTTCCTAAGGAACCATTCCTAAAGAAATTAAAAATGACCTTGGCTGTTTCACACTGTGTATGCCTGAGAGGTGGGGTTGGAGGAAAGGTGAAAGGTGGGTTTGCCTAGCCTTGAACTTTCTAAGCTCCAGGAACAGTAGAGTAGAGGCTCGGTGAGCCGCTCCAGGGAGGCCAGACACTTGCCCATTGTCCTCATCTTCACACTAGGGGATGGAAAGCTGAGGCTACCGCTCCCAGACAGGAAGGGAAATGACTCACTACATAGGCTGTGACCTGCGAGGAGCCTGTTTTCAGCCCTACCCACCCTTTGTGAGCTGCATTTGGAGGGGCAACTTTGGTTTGGAGAGAAGGGCATAAAGCAGAGCATGCCTGTATTGTAGGTTTTCCCTAACAAAGTATCACAGACTGGGGAGCTTAGGATCAGATATTTGTTGTCTGACAGCTCTGAAGTCCAGAGTAGCATACTGTATGCTACTATCTTTCTATAGCTTTATAAGTGCTCAGAACCAGGGAGGCTGGGAATGTATGTAGCTCAGTTGGTAGAGTGATTGCCTTCCATGCATAAGGCCTTGGATTCAATCCCCAGCACCACCAAAAGAGGAAAAAAAGTCTCCATAAGTGCTCAGAACCAGATTCTAGAGGCGCTTTTCATCTGATCTAGGTTTTGAAAGAGTTTATTTATTTATTTATTTATTTATTTTTTTGGTGTCTTAGGTAGGGATTTGATTGAGATTTTACTTAACCTATCAATCAAGTTAAAAGAATTCTAACCCTAACAGTAATGATTGAACTGCTCTTGTACAAGCGATCTCTGCATTTATTTGTATTTCTTTTGATCTCTTGAGACCATGTTTCAAGGTTTTCTGAAGGCACATTTGTATGTATTTTGATAAACTTATACTTAAGTACTTTAGTTTTGGGGGTGCTATTGTAAATAGTATTTTTAAATTTCAAATTCTAATTATTCTCATATTGTTGACATCAATTGACTTATGTCTGTTGGCCATCTACTTTGCTTCCTTTTATGTCCATCTGTCTCAATCTGTTTTCTGTTGCTAAAATTGAATACCTAGACTGAAAATTCATAAAGAAAATAAATGTATTTGACGATTCTGGAGGCCAGGAAGTCCAAGGTTGAGAGGCTGCGTCTGTTGAGAACTTTGTGATGAAACCTTTGTGTGGAGTCCTGAGGGGTTACTAGCCTTGGTGAGGCCAAGTGTACTAGGGAGCACTTGCTTTCAGAGTAGGGCCACTCCCTCCATGACATACTGATCTTTTAATTCATGAATGTATTTATCATGGCTCAGTCACTTCTCAAAGGTCTCCAAATATCTTCAGCATATGACTTTGGGGAGTAGGTTTCCAACACATGGATTCTGAAAGACAACCATACAAACCACAGCACTGCTGAGGGCCATTGCTAAGTAAGAATGACGCATGGCATGACCCAGGTCATTTGCAGTGTCATTGCATGTAAGGTGACCTTGCTCAAGGACCAGGGTGGATCGGGGTTTAGGGCGTTCCTGATTTAGGACAATCAGGGTTTAGGGCAGTTCCAGGTTTAAGGTGTACCCTGCTGGGAATAGGGCGTATCCTGCTGCCTCAGGCGCGCCTGCTCCTTGAGTTCTCCTTGAGTTCTCGTGGGATTCAGAGAGTATTTTGGGATTTTTGCCCAGAACGTGATTTGGGCCCAGAACGTGAATTCCCCCAGAACGTGTGTGTAAGTGCCAGTGACAGTTCGAGAATAAAGAGTTGCTGTTTGAATCTACAAAGTGTGTGGTGGCTCGTGATTTTGTGCCCAGCCAGACTGCGGCACAGCACAGTCCTTTTAGATCAAGACATGGCATGGTGGGCTCTGTTTCAGTTTGAATGTCTAAAATTATAGTATGAGATAACTAGAACACTGAATTTCAGAGGTCATAGGCAGTGGCATAGTCCTCTATGCAACACTGAACAAACTAACAACATACAGACTCAGGATGGAGTTGCTGCCTGTGGAAAGAGATAAAAAGTTGTTTTGGGGAATGATGATGCAGTATAAGATCTTCCATGTTAATGAGAAGTGGGTCACAAGGGTCACCAGCTTCTCCCTGGCAGGCGTAACCTTGTGGGGCTTCTGGAATTGACTCACATCTGGCTGTCCCTCCTAGGGAGGCTCCTATGTGTCAAGAGGCAGACCTGGGCTTTTGCCTCTGTGTTCTCCTGAGTTTAACATCTATATATACAGAACCCTCTTTGGCCTGCTGTTGTACACAAGGGTAAAGGCCAGCCAGGGGGCCCAGGTGTGGACTAGAGCAGAGGCTTGGGATAACCATTGCTTGGATGTAATGCAATTCTGTTATTTATTCACCTATTGAAGGTCATCCTGATTTCTTAAGATGTTTGACCATTGTAAATAGAATTGCTGTACGTGATTGCATGCTGTTGTTTAGACATTTTCTAGGTATAAATTCTTAGGATCTTCTTGGATCATATGGTGAGATCATGTTTAACTTTGGGAAAAAACTTTTTTTCAAGTGTGAACTGATATGCTATCCCCCAGAAATGAGATCGAATTCCTATTGTTCCACATCCTCTAGGTGATATCGCATTAAGTTATTTTATCCTTTTAATACAAGAGTAGTGCTATCACAGCTTATTTTTTCCTCATAAAGGTTGATGCTAATATCATTTTTATGATTCTTTGTTGTCTGTATATCTTCTTTGATGAGACGTTGTTTCAGATCTTTACCTGTTTTTTTTAACCTGGTTTTGATTGAATTGTTTTCTTATTGTTGAGTTTCTTACTATATTTAAGATATAAGACTGTTTTAGATATATATTTTCCTAGTTCGTAGCTGATATTTTGTTTCATGAATGTGATTTTTTGGGGTAAACATTTTAAATTTTAATTAAATCTACATTATCCACCTATTCTTTTGTGGATTTGTTTAGGAGCTTATTTAAAAACATTGTGAAACATGTTGTGTTTTCTTCTACAATTTTCACAGTTCGCTATTTAAATGTGAATCTCTGGGCTATTTTGAGTGTTTTGAGAACCTCATAAATTTTGCTGTGTCCATTTCTCCTGCAGGATTTCCAGCTGTTCCAACACAATCTGTTTAGCAGATGCTCTCGTAATCGAAGGCCTTTCACTCTTTAGTCAAATCATCTGAGAACATGTAGTGGGTGTGTTTTGAATTTTCCATTTATCTCCACTTATCTGTCTGTTTCTTCACCAGCATGTTTTCTTCCTTGCTTTACCTCCCTGATAGGTGTTAGGATCTGGATGTGTGAGTTCCGCAAGTTTGTCCTTTTGCAGTCAGTGTCATCTATTCTAGGTTTAGAAACTGGGGATTTAAATGGCAGATCAAGTTTGAGATAATTTCATCTTTACTATATTGAGACCTGAACAAGGAACATCTCTGCAGTTATTTATGTTTTGTTTGATTTCTTTCAATTATTTCAAGGTTTTCTGAAAGTATAATTATAATTGAAATTTGCTTTATTTTTGTTTGTTTTTGTTTTTATTTTGTGGTTCTGAGGATTGAACTCAGGGCCTCACACACTGAATTGCATCCCCAGCCCTTTTTTGTTTTTCATTTTTAGACAGGGTCTTGCTAAGCTTCCCAGGTTGACCTCAAACTTGTGATCCTCTTATCGCACTCTCCTAAGTATCTGGGATTACAGGCCCACACCTTAAAGATTTATGTTTAAGGATGCTTTTTTAAAATGTTCTTATTCCAGTTTTCAAATTCTGATATTTCCAATTCATTATTGCTGTTAATAGGAAATCAATGGACTTTTCTGTTGGTGTGTACTTTGCTTCTTATTATCTCCATCCATTCCTACCAAAGCATGTGATAGTGGACTCTTTTTCTGTTTGATTTCCAAAGTCATGGTTTGGAATAATCATGAATTTTAGAGCTTCACAGGTACTACCACAGTGAGCATGGAACATCCTAAACTGCCGAGGTGGCTAGCAGGGCTGCTCAGAGCCAGTGTTTCTGACCCTCAAGAAGTGCTTGCCTTCTGTGGGCAGATGTCCTTTGTCCATGGTGTGTTTTATACTCAGAACTCACCCAGGGAGATGTTGTGGCTTGGGGATACTTGGAAGCCTGTCTGCAGTGAGGATCAGCTTTGTTCTCCTTAGAACCCACCGGGGGAGATGAAACAGCTTTGGCATGTCTGGGGACCAAGTCTATGGTGAAGAACAGAGCTTCTTTCTCCTTGGCACCTACTTGTGAAGATGCCTCACAGCTTCAGTTTTTCTGACTTCCATGTATGAAAAGGAAGAGTGAGGAAAAAGATTCCCACTCACAGCCCCAAGTGTCAAGGAGGAAGCTCTGTCATATTCTTCATTTGCTCAGGTAACATTTCAGCAGGATTTCACTTTGCAAAAGTATCCTTATTGAGACTTTGACTGCTTATCACCATCATGGCATACTGAAGTATTTTTTATGGGTTGGGTATGTTTCTGGGAAGATATCTCAGGACATAGAAAGGATAAACACAGACATAACATCAGGATGGTGAGGGATGGGCAGGGAGGGCATGGAGCTACACCGGGGCCTGAATAGAAGGGGCAACGTGCATCTCATTCTTGCTTTAATTTGTATTTAAACTTTTTTTTAGTTGTATATGAACCCAACTTTTATTTAATTTATTCATTTTTATGTGGTGCTGAGGATCGAACCCAGTGCCTCATACATACTAGGCAAGTTCTCTACCACTGAGCCACAACCCCAGACTTTTTATTTGTATTTTAATGGGTCATTTTTCTTATAGTGTTAAAATGCTTATACTATTGAAAAGTTGACATATTAAAAATAAAATTAAATGTAAATATGTCTGTTAAAAGAAGAACCTTATTGGAGTGGGGGGCGGTTATAGTTAGTTCAGTGGTGGAATGATGCCCATAATGTGTGAAGACCTGGACTCAGCCCTAGGCACTGCAGGAAAAATCAAAATAAAAGAACAAAACACAGACCGGGAAATTCTACAGTATAAATTACCTACTTTTGTTAATAATCAGGTGACAAGAAAATGGAGGAGCACTTAAGACGTATTGATTGAATGTGATGGATGCTCCTAGTTTGAACCTGATTTGTTTATATCTAACTATGAAATTTACTTGAAGTAATTAGAGAAGTCTATGTATTCATTGGGCATTTGATTCTAAGGAATTATTATTGATTATTTTCAAGGATAAATAAAAAATGATAACTGCTAAAAATATTGTAGCTATATAAGAAAGTTCTTTCCATTACAGAATTAAATCTTTTATAGAAGAGACCAGATGATGCCTGGGCTTTCTGGGTGAGTCTGTTCACAGTGGTGTGGGCCTTCTGGGTGGGGGACCAGGGTTGATGGCTGTGTGGAAAGCCACACTACCCAGAATCTTTGGGGTACCAGGACCAGCATGTGGCATGTGGCTCCTATGTATCCAGGAGTGAGGGTTGTGGGGGCAGAATGCTGGACTACACTACCCCACAATCTTCAGAGGACCACATTTTCCAGGAGGCCCTGCAGTGAGGGATGCCTGGGGAAAACAGCTATATTACCCAGAATTCATAGGGTTTCCTGAGAAATTGTATGGCAGATAGCTCCCAGAAGCCTTTCTGGAAACAGGCGGAGAGGCGTTCACTGGGTTGCACTGCCGCAGTCCGGCTGCAGCAGAATAATCGGGGGGTGACGAATAACTTGTGTACGTTGATACAGCAGGAGTAGGAGCCGTTTATTGCAGGACAGGAGCAGTATTTATACATTCCACACAGCTTATCTAATTAGCATAAACTAGATACATCAGTTAACCAATCAGGAATCTCTACACCTAATGGCTCGGTTTTGTTACTTCTCAAACCACTCCCTCTGACATTTTGCCAGGCACCATCCAGACTTGTTTACGAACTTTAACATTCCCCTGGCAAAATGCCAGGTGTTATTTTGACTTGTTTACAGACTCTAACATTGCACCACACAGAATCCTCAGGATATCAGACTGTAGTTTCCCAGTTCCTTCATGGAATGCCAGATCACACTCCCCATAATCTTCAGGGGTGCTAAGTGAGCATAAAGCATGCAGCTCCCAGGAGCTCTGGGGTGAGGCCTGCAAAAGTAGGATGGACTGCACTACCCAGAATCCTCTAGGTCTACTGTCCCCAGAGGGCTGTGCAGTGAGGGCTGTGTCATCAAAACAGAGTACCTTCCCCAGATCCCTAAGCATGCCCCTGTGAATGGACAGCCCGTAGCTCCTGTGGCACTCCGTGATGAGAGCTGAGTTGGTACAACACTGGGTGGCACTGCCCAGAATCCATGGGGATGCTGGGGCCGATGTGCAGTCTGTAATTCCACAGGTTTCCGTGATGAGGGCCGCACTGATAGAGCATGGACTGTATCTAGAGTCCTTGAGGTACCAGGGCAAGCATGAAATCTGCAGCTCCTGTTCTCCTCCTGGCAAGGGTATAGGGGCAAAACACTGGGCTGCATGACACAGAATCATAAGGGGAAGCAGAGCCCGGGATCTTCTGCAATGAGCATGGGGCAGAGAACTGATCTACACTTCCCAGAATTTTCTGGAGTGGGGCGGTTGCCTAGGCTGACAACTCCCAGCAGCCTCCACCTAGGAATGTGGGCGATGAGAGCTGCACCCACTGCTCAGAATACTTGGTGGTGTCTGGGTGAACGTGCAGCCTGCAGTTCCCAGACGCTTCTCTGACCAGGGCTGCCTTGGTACTGGAGGAGGGTACCAAGAATCCTCAGGGTGCCAGGGCAAGCAGGAAGCCTGCAGTTCTGCTGGTGCATTAGACTATATACCCAGCAACCACGGAGGTGGGTGGACTACATTACCACAACCCTCCGGAATGAACACAGCCAGCCCCAGTCAAGTGTGGGAACAGATTTTATTCAGTAACAAAGCCGGAGAGTCACCAGGAAGGCCAGGAGCAGCACCGCCTCCTAGCAGTGAACAGCCTCCTGCGCTGGCCGGGTGGCTAGGGACGGGGCCTCGTGGCACCATCTTGGACGTCTGTGGGCCTCCTTCAGGGTGAGAACGCGAGCTTCCTCTTGAGGCCTTGGCTCTGGGACACAGAAGGTCACCCCGCGAGGAGGGACGGAGTTCGCTACTCTCACAGAAGCCAGAGGCAGACACGTGGACAGAAGACCTTTGTGGTCAGGTCTAGAGGTCACTTGGAGCGCCCTTCTCTTCAGAGCAGCCTAGGGAGACGCCTGGAGAGGACACCCTGGGTTTTAGGTCTAGAGGGTCACCCGGAACGCCCTTCTCCTCAGAGCAGCCTAGGGAGATTCCCGGGGAGGACACCCTGGGTTTCAGGTCTAGAGGTCACCTGGAGCGCCCTTCTCCTCAGAGCAGCCTAGGGAGGTGCCCAGCGAGGACACCCTGGGTTTCAGGTCTAGAGGGTCACCCAGAGTGCCGTTCTCCTTGGAGAAGCCTAAGGAGACACTTGATGAGGACACCTGCGAGTCAGGTCTAGGAGGGTCACCTGGAGTGCCCTTTTCCTCAGAGCAGCCTAGGGAGACACCCAGTGAGGACACTTGTGGGTCAGGTCTAGAGGGTCACCTAGAGCGTCCATCTCCTCAGAGCAGTCTAGGGAGATGCCCGGCGAGGACACCTGTGTGTCAGATCTATAGGGTCATCCAGAGTGCCCTTCTCAGAGCATCCTCAGGGAGAAGCCTGGCCAGGACACCTGTGTGTCAGGTTTAGAGGGTCACCTGGAACGTCCTCCCAGATCAGCTCAGTGAGACACCCAGCCAAGGCACCCTGTGGGTCAGGTCTATAGGGTCATCGGGAGTACCTTTCTTCTCAGAGCATCCTCAGGGAGAAGCCTGGCCAGGACACCTGTGTGTCAGATCTAGAGGGTCACCTCGAGCACCCTTCTCCTCAGAGCAGCCTAGGGAAATGCCTTGTGAGGGCACCTGTGGGTCAGGTCTAGAGGGTCGCCTGGAATGCCCTTCTCAGAGCTGCCTCAGAGAGACACCTGGATCAGGGACACTGTCGGTCATCTCTAAGGATGCCTAGAGCTCCCTTCTCAGCAGAGAAGCCTGAGGGAGACACCTGGCTTTGGGCAACTGTGGGTCATGTCCCCAGGGATGCCTGGAACTCCATTCTTCTCAGAGCTGCCTGAGGTAGATGTCCTGGAAAATTCTGGAAGGACCAGCAGCAGGTGTGGGAAATGTGGTATTGGTGAGGAGAGAGCCCCACCTGGGACTGAGCTGAGGGCAGCTTTGCTGTGCTCACTGCTATCTCCTTCACTATTTCATTCAGGCTGGCTGTGCAGCAGGGTCCTGCCTTAGCTCTGACCCTAATCACCTTTTTTTTTTTCTAAAGAAAATTTACATTATGTTTATTTTGCTACAATTTTTAAAAATATTTTTAGTTGTAGTTGGACACAATACCTTTATTTTATTTATTTATTTTTATGTGGTGCTGAGGATTGAACCCAGTGCATTGCACGTGCTAGGCGAGCACTCTACACTGAGCCACAACCCCAGTCCCCTTATCATTCTTAACACAGTTACCCCAGGTAGTTTCTGGGGATCCTGGCTGGGATGAAGGAGGATGCTGAATGAGGGTCCTAAGCCTGGGAGGGACTCCATTACTTGTTTTCCTTATTGTTTAATGGTTCTTTTTTGCAGTGTTAAGATAGTAGAAAAAATATGGAAATGTGAAAAGCATGTGTTAACAGCCCACTACTTTATTTAAATTTAGTATATTATTTGTAACAAATTTATTGATTAAAAATGTATTCCAGGGCTGGGGCTGTAGGTCTGTGGTAGAGTGCTTGCCTAGCATGTGTGAGGCATTGGGTTTGATCCTCAGAACCACATATAAATAAATATAATAAAGGTATTGTGTCAATCTACACCTAAAAAATTAAGAAAATGTATTCCGTGGCTTTCATGAAACGAAACTCATGAACCACATCTTCTTTGGTTGAGAAAGTTGCAGTTAATAATTGTCAGTATATGTGCATTTTCTCTCTTTTGAAATGTTTTTATACATACACCACAATATGTCTTCCATATTTAGATGAAATTACTCTAAAATTTCAGTGTTAACTATTATATTGCAAGGTACTTAAAACCACTATAGATGAAATTTCCTCAGAACTCAAATCATTACAATATGTAAGAGATAAGTCAATAGCTGATTTTTGTAATTAAGATACATTTACCAAAAATAAACTTTTTAAAACAGACATTTTCTTTTCTACTTTTCAATTTAGAAAGTGTATCCCTATGTCTTACTAAAGTTCTACATTTATAGAAAGTTCTCTTATTTCTTGCAAATAAGGGATTGGGTCTTCTGATGAACGTGATGTTTTTTATATTGCCAGGAATTCTTTTTGGAGAATTCTATTAGTGTTTTGTTTGTGTTCAAAATATCATTTAAAAATATACCATGTGCTTTTGAATTCAGAAATTTGAATTTCTTTTTTTGAGGTTGTATGTTTATTAGTACTTAGGGTTATTTCATGTGATGTGCAATAATTACATTTTATCCTAATGTTTGTACCCCTGTGTGCTTATAAGTTGGCTTTTAGTACAAAGTTGAGTATATCTCATATCTGTTGGATTCATTGAAAAGTACACACACTTTTATCATATTTAAAAACTTATAATATTTGAATTAGTAGAAGCAGAGTTTAGATATGTTAGTATTGTGAGCTTAACAAAGTGCAGATTTACTTTAATTATTTTGGGGAGGTTGATAAAATGACTTCTTCCCTATTGTACTCCTGCTATGGTTGTCTGTGATCGGATGTCTGGCCTGGAGAGATTTTTTTCACACTGGGTGTTGAACTCAGGGCCTTGTATGTGCTTGGCAAGCACTTAGCTACATACATCCCCAGCCCTTTTTAAAATTTGAGACAGGCAATTGCTATATTGCACAGATTTTGGCCTCAAATTTATTATCCTCTTGCCTTAGCCTCCCTGGTAGCTGGGATGACAGGCATGTGTCAAAGTGCCTGGCATATCCTGGAGGATTTTGATGTCAGTATCACATGTTTCCAATGTGTTAATAATTTCATAAGGTATATTATGTCCATTTTTCTTTTCAACAGTCAATAATTGCTTTTTGTTGTTTTTATGGTATGCTTAACATGAACATGCTTTATGATGTGTCCCTGCTGTTCATGATAGTCTAGTTATGCAATCCACTGTAAGAGTATTTTGATTCTGATAGTCTCAACTGTGTTTCAGGTCCAACATATTTTCCTAGAAGCAGTGGTTATTCATTTCCTATTTGACTACACAAATAAGACACAAATTATTTTTTTTTTTCTTTTGTGGTACTAAGAGTTGAACCCAGGGCCTCCTGCATGTTGGGCAAACACTCTTCCACTGAGCTGCATTGACAGCTCCATAGATCCTTTAGTTATTATTAGCTTCGTGATTTACTAGAGTGATTATAAAATTATGTAAAAGTTCTACTGAATTTGGAGACATTCAAGAGTCTGGACATCCAGTAATTCTTTGTGATTTCTAGAAAATAGAGTGTTTTTTCATAACACAACAGCATCTAAGATCAGGCATGTACGGAGCTGCCACTTGTGCTCCTTGTGTCTCACCATTTCCTTCAGAATATCATGGAGGAAATGAACCTTGGTGTCTTTTTAAACTTTTCTTCTCACAAGGTCTCAGTCTTAGTTGCCAATCTTGTTTACCTTTTTCTTTTCATTCAAGAGTTTGGGCATCAGATAATTCCTTGTGGTTTTTAGAAGGTAGAATGTTTTCCCACGACACAGACGCATCTAAAGTCACTCTTGGACTGACTGCCACCTGTGCTCCTCTGGGCTCACCACTTTTTGCAGAGCATCATGAAGATGGACACTGGTGTCCTTTTAAACTTTTCTGCCCAGAAGGTGTCACTCATCATGGTTGCCAGTGCTGTTACCTTTTTCTTTTCTTTGACTATTTGTCCAGGGCAAATATTTTATTTATTACTGCTAAAGGGTGTGCATAGAAACAAAGTAAAGACAAGGATTATCTGGGATAAGTAATCCAAAGTCAAAGTGAGACAATTTGCCCTTGGAACATATATTTTTACAAAGCCACTCTTTTGAGAAAATTCAGCCATGAGTTGAAATAGAATATCTAAATGTTACTTTTTCCTCTAGTCTAAAATGACCACGTTTTTCAAAGGCTCGTGACAGCATAAATATATAGTTTACATGTGTGTTGTTACTTCAACACAGAACATATACAGAAACTTCAAAGAAAGGGCAAAGATCTCCCAGGTAGCCTCAACCTGATTTTTCCCTTGTTATGACTTACGTGCACTATCTCAGGTGTGTTAACATCTTAGAGCATTTGAAGGAAGGACAAATACTGGTGTGCTACAATTAACTGAAGTTGTATATCCTTTGGATCTCAGTTCTGCCTCTTCCTGTTCCAGGACCCCATCCAGGACCCCAAATGATATCCAGTCAACATGTCTCCATAGAATCCTCTTGGGGTGACAGTTTCTCTGAACTTTCTTGTTCCAGTGACCTCAGCACTGAGGAGGAATTGTCAGGTATTTTTTAGACTGTTCTACTTTGGGTTTTACTTGGTTTTTCTCATGTTTAGACTGGGGCTGTTTATCTGGGGAAGCAGTTACAGAGATGGAGAGCTGCTCTGTCATCTCAGGCCCTCAAGGTGAATGTCATGTTAGTACTAACTGTTCTCACCTGGCTCAGGTAATGCCTTTCAAGTTTCTCACTGTGAAATTACTGTTCTCTGCATGTCCATGTTGTCTCTGCTTTCTGGAGGAAGTCACTACACAGGGCCCACAATTAAGGAGCAGGAAGTTAGCTCCACCTCTTTGATGGCCATGTCTGCCTCAGTCATCTGGAATGCTTCTGCACAAGAGGTTTCTAGTCAACCCCATTTATTTGTTCAATCAGTCATTTATTTGTACAAGTGTGGTCATCTGGATAGTTCCTTAAGCTGTTTTTTGTTATCCTTTTTTAAAAGTACCTTGTTGCTCAATTCATTCCTGCTTAGCCATTGGGAGTTCTTTCCATTGGAGAATGGTCATGACTAAAAGCTTGGAGCTTTCATTCCTTCACCTCATCCTGTGGGGAAAGAACCTGGAGATTGAGTTAATAATCCATCATGCCTACATGATTAAGTCTCCACAGAAGTCTCTTTTTTAAAAAAGTGGTTTGGGGAGTTTCTGAATTGCTGAGCAAATTCATGTGCAGGGAGGGTGGTGCTCCCCAACTCCATGTGGACAGAGATTCCTGCACCGGGGACCCTCCTGGGCCTCATCCTGTACATCTCATATGACTGTAATTTTGTCTTTTCCAGAATGTCATAAAAGGGTGGGCCATGCAGTATATAGACCCAAACCAAAATTCCTACAAAAATTAACTCGTTAATAGTCTATAACTAAAATTTGAGAAAACAACAACAAAAAAAATCCTAGACAGAAACAGAAGAAAATCCATGTAATCTTAGAGACTGGTAAGGGTGTGTGTGTGTGTGTGTGTGTGTGTGTGTTTTCTGGAACTGGGGATTGAATGCAGGGCTGCACACATGAGGGACAACCTCTCTAATACTAAGCTATATCCCCAGCCCTTGGTGATTAATTAGTTTATTTTTGTGCTATAATAAATTTTGTGTTCATAATAAAATACAGAACTAGCTAATAGTGTTAGTTACCAGTAATTAACTATATAAATAATTAAACAGGTGTTTCTGAAAATGTAGCCTTATTTAAGGTTTTATCTGAGTAGTTTTACCTTTCTTTATGCAGAAATGTTATACAGTATGTTGTCTCTTCAGACTGACTTATTTCACTGAGCAGTACACCAGGTATGATACATTTATGTTTCTATGTAGGTTGGTAGTTCATTCCTTTTTATTCTGCATTGACTGTGCATTCAGCAATGTAAGGACGTTCTGATTTATGATATGATCAGCATCAGTACAGATGCTGTGCATAATTACATGATGGTTTTGTTTGGACATCTTTTTTCATGCACTTGTCTAAATGCAGATAATTTATAGGCACAATGTTGGGTCATAGACTGGTTTCACTTTGGAAAGAATTGGCACACTGTCTTCCAAAATGGTTGTGCCTCATATTCTCCCAGATGCATGAGGGTGTAGGGGTCCCGCATCCTACAGCTCTTTGTGTACTGCTACTTCTTAGAGTTTAGCAGTTCTAATAGCTGTACCATGCTACCTAACTATTGTTTTAATTCGCAATTCCCTGATGATATGAAATACTGAAATTATTTTGTATAACTATTTGCCGTCTTTGTATTTCCTTTGGTCAGGTGTCTATTCAGATATTTACCCATTTTATTCGGGGTTTTTAGCCCTCAGTTTTTAAGAATTCTTTGTGTATTTCTAATTAAAATCCTTTTTCAGAATTGCATATTAGAAATAATTTATCTCAGTCTGTAGCTTGTCTTTTTGTTCTCTCTTTCTCAGAGTATAAAATTTAATTGTTTCATGTGATGCTGGAGATTGAACTCAGGGCTTCCATATGCCAGGGGAGTGCTCTCCCACTGAGCTACACACCATCCCTTTAAAAATCTCCCAGGGATGGCCTTGAATTTGCAAAATTCCTGCCTCAGCCTTTTGAGTAATTGGGATTCTTGGCATGTAATACTTCACTTGGTAAAAATTTAATTTTAAAAAGTCCATGCTATTAATATTTGCTTATGTCAATTGGCTTTTAGTATTGTGTGTTAAAACTCATCACCAAGGGCTGGGGATGTAGCTTAGTATTAGAGAGGTTGTCCCTCATGTGTGCAGCCCTGCATTCAATCCCCAGTTCCAGAAAACACACACACACACACACACACACACACACACCCTTACCAGGCTCTAAGATTACATGGATTTTCTTCTGTTTCTGTCTAGAATTGGTTTTTTTTTCTCAAATTTTAGTTATAGACTATTAATAAGTTAATTTTTGTAGGAATTTTGGTTTGCGTCAATATTCATTTGACTCAATATAGTTTCCAAAAACTTGATCAATCACCACTTTTTGACAAATAATGGTTAATAGGTTTCATTTCAGTTTGAATTTCCAAAATCATGGTCTTGAATAGTCTGGATACAGTACTGAAGTCCATCTATTTCTCAGGAATGCCAGGAGGGCCTTCTGAACTGCAGTGTCCTGCACTGAGCCCCAGCAGCCACCAGGAGGCATCCCACCTGCTCAGACCTGTGGTAACATACTACTGATATGGCCATGTAATAATGCTAACGTGTTATTTACTTGTAGCCTCTACTGCTAGTGCATTATTCAGAGTGACCTTTGATACTAAGGTGTTCACATGAGGCCTCTGATAGTAATATGGTGACCATAGCTGTATTACATTCAGCCCTATCATCTTTAACATTAGCATAATGTCCACACTGTGGCCTCTAATATTAANCCGGGACGGTTCCGGGAGCCGGAACTCGGCCGCCCTGCGCTTGGTGTTCGCTCCGATAAGATCAGGTTCTAAGAAGCACCCAGGCGCTCAACCCTAGCAATCTGTCTGCAAGCCGCAGGCGAATTGCAGCCTGAAATTACCTGATCTATGGCTGAATGAGCTGCGGTCAGTCGAAAACAGGGAAGGTGACGTCAGTTTACCAACATGGTGACTGCTGGTCTCCTCTGTAGTCTGACCGGTGTGGAGAACCGAGATGGACCGCTTCCTTCCCCCGTCTCGAACCCAGAATTCAGCCCTGAGTACGGTGCTTGCGCGGCTGGCAGAAACTGCAGCGCTGTAACCCTGCGTCTCTATCCCAGCGCGCGCTGCAGACTCTAGCCGCGGGGCGGTTTGCTGAATAAGCAGTGTTACCCTCCGTGTGACAAACCTCTCGCGTTTGAGTCCCTGTAGCCGATCCTCGTGCGATGGAAATCCTTCCTCCAGGTTCCGGAGCACCCCACTATTGCTGGAAATTCCTAACAAGATATCCTTTAGCCGTCCTGACTTGTCATACTCCCACACAGTGAAGCAGCACACGGGGGCAATGCACTCCCCTCGCCGC
Organism: Marmota marmota marmota; assembly: GCF_001458135.2. Taxonomy (NCBI): domain Eukaryota; kingdom Metazoa; phylum Chordata; class Mammalia; order Rodentia; family Sciuridae; genus Marmota; species Marmota marmota. Next base: position 13,422,552 of record NW_026000206.1, read on the forward strand.
CATCTTCCTTCTCGCCCTATGGCCTTTTAAAAATATTTTTTAAAGTTATAGATGGACACAATACCTTTATTTTATTTATTTATTTTTATGTGGTACTGAGGATTGAACCCATTGCCTTATAAATGCCAGGCAAGTGTTCTACCACTGAGCCACAACCCCAGCCCCTGCCCTGTGGCCTTTAACATTAATGTGATATAAAAACTGTGGCCCATGAAATTAATATAAAAGCTGTCCTATGGCCTTCCGATACTAATTATATCCATCCTATGGCTTCCCTCTGTCTTTTAATATTAATTTAATATCCTTGTGATAGCATCTAAAACTACTATAATAACTTCCCTGTGTACTTCACTATCAATATATCATCCATACCATGGCCTCTAAATCCAATATGATAGCTGTCCTGTGGCCTTCATTACTGAGATGATATCCATAGTATGGCATGGAAAACTAATAAAATAGCTGCTCTGTGGCATTTACTATTAATATGATTTCCATATTATCACGTCAAAAATAGATATCAGAGCCATTCAGAGGCCTTTAATACTAATATTATATCCAAACTATAGCGCCTAATATGAATGCAGTAGCTGTGCTGTGGCCTTTAAATCTAATGTGATATCTATACTATGGCATCTAAAACTAATATAATAGCTCCCCTGTAGTTTTTAATACTAATATGAAATCCACATTATGACCTCTAAAACCAATGTAATAGATATCCTGTGACCTTTAATATTAATATGATACCCTTTCTATAGCCTGTGAAACCAATATAATAATTCCCTGGTGGATTTTAATATTTAATATACATGATATAGAATCTAAAACTGATAAACAGTTACTCTGTAGCTTTTAATATTAACATGATATTTATATTATAGTACATTAAGCTAGTATAATAACTGCTATGTAACCATTAAACTAATTATATTCATGCTATACTATTGAAATTAATATATCAACTGCCATGTTGACTTTAATACTAACATGATATGCATACTTGAACATCTAAAAGTGACATAATTTTTGACCAGGCCTTTAATACTAATATCATATCCATGCTAGAACATCTAAAATTGATGTAATTGCTGCCCCAAAGTCTTTAAAATAATAAAATATCCATCCTATAGTATCCAAAGTTAATATAAGAGCTCCCCTGTGGCTTTTAATGATATAATATAATATATATATAATACTAATATGATATTCAGATTATGTCATCTTAAACTGATAAAATAGCTGCCCTGTAACCTTTAATATTAATATAATATCATATTGTAAATTAATTTAATAGCTGAACTATGCCCTTAATACTAAATAATATACATGCTATAGCATCTAAAACAAATAGTTGCCCTGACACCTTTAATACTAATATGATATCGTATTAGTAGAACATCTATAACTGCTGTAGTGTAGCATCTAAAACTGATATAATAGCTGCCCTGTAGCCTTTAATACAAATAAGATATACATACTGTATCATCTAAAATGGATATAATATCCCCCACATTGTCTTAATACTAATATAATTAGCTGTACTGCAGACATTAGTACTAATTTGATTACCTTTAGCATCTAAAACTGATAAGATAGCTGCCCTATGACCATTAATATTAATAAATGTTCCATAATGTAGCATCTAAATCTGATATAATAGCTGCCATTACTATTATAATATCCATAATACTATCTAAATCTAATATAGTATCTAAGACTAATATAATAACTGAACTTTGATAGGTAGAGTTTAACATATCCTTCTTGGTAACTGATAGAACAAACAAATCAAAACCAGAAGAGATACAGAAGATTTGAATAGTACAGCCAACAAACTTGACCTAATTAATATATATAGAACCTTGTACTCGGCATTCAAGTACAAATGACACTTCACTAAAATATATATTGGGCTATAACACAAGCCTTAATAGACTTTGGAAAACTGACACAATTTAGAATATGTTCCCTAACCACAGTACAATTAAGGTAGGAATTCCCAAGTGCTTGGAAAATAAACAGTTACAAGTAATCCATGCATCAATGAAGAAATTACAATGAAAATTATAAAATATTTTTAAATAAGTGATAATTTTGTTTTGATGTAACACTCTGTGGAACTTAGAGTCATACCTACTGATCACTGGCATCAGTAGTGCATTATTATTCATTGTGTCATTAGGCAGGTTACAGAGTTAGCAACATTTGCAGCTTTATTTCTCAGTTACATACTATAGTTGCAATGTGCAATGTTAGGAGCTTTGCATAGCTCTCAAGAAAGTCCATTGTTTAAAGTTACTGTTAGTGGACAGGTTCAGGCTCAGCATAGCTTGGTGAAACATTGTGGTTGTCTAACAAGAGAGTTCCTTTATTCCCAGGAGCTGAATGCCTGAGATCAAGGTTGAGGCTGATAAGACTTTAGTACAGAGCCTCCTCATGCAGGGCATCACCACAGCATTGCATATGCATTAGTTGTCTTATTAGTTCCTGGGGGAAACTGCAGAATATTTCAAGTGTGGAAAACAGGGTGCCTGTTTACTCCTGGGAGTTTGCTCACCAGAGTAATGCTATCCAGTACATTTTCATATCCAGAATCCTTAAAATAGCATCCAAAACTAATATAATATGTGCCCTGTAGCCTTGTATACTAAATTAATATCCATGCTAGAGCATCTTAAGCTAATATAATATCTGCCCTGTGGCCATTAATATTAATGTAATACCCATATGATTGCATCTAAAACTGATATAATATCTTCCCTGTATCCTTTAATACCAACATGACAACCTTATTATAGCATCTTAAATTGATATGACAGCTGCTCTATGGCCTTTAATATTATATCCATATATTATGATACCTATAATATAGTATTTAAAATGGATATACTATCATCCCTATGGTCTTTAGCCTTAAATTTAATAAAATCTCTATACTATGTCTTCTAAAACTAATATAATAGCTTCCCCATGGACTTTGATACTATTATGATATTCATACTATAGCATCTAAAGTTAATATAATAGTTGTCCTCTGGCATTTATTGGTAATATGATATCCAAGCTATAGTTTCTAAAATTAATATAATAGCTTAATACTAATAGGATATACATAGTATAGCATATAGAACTAATATTAGTTAATATTAATAATAACTGAAGTTTTGGATTTAATACATTTTTTTTGGTACTAGGAATTGAAACCAGGAGCATTTAACCCCATCCCCAGCCCTTTTTAAATTTGTTATTTATTTTGAGACAGGGTCTCCATAAGTTGCTTGGGACCTCACTAAGTTACTGAGGCTGGTCTTGAACTTGTAATCCTCTTGCCTCAGCCTCCTGAATCACTGGGATTACAGAAATGTGCCACTGTGCCTTGCTGGGCTTTAATACTAATACAGGGTGTATACTACAGCATCTTAAAGTACTGTTGCAGGAGCTGCCTGTGACATTATTATTAATATCATAACCGTACTGTGTCCTCTTAAGGTAATATTATAGCTGTCCTGTGGCCTTTCATATTAATACTATATCCACAAATATCATCTAATGCTATATGCTGCCCTATGGCCTTTAATACTAATATAACATCAATGCTGCATCCCCTAAACCTGAAATAATAGTTGTTCTGTGACCTTTTAATACTATATAAAATCCATACTACAGCATCTAAAATGCATGTAATACCTTCCCTGTGACCTTCAATTCTTTTATGATATCCATACTATGGCATTGAAACTAATAAAAATAGCAGCCCTGTGGCCTATAGTTCTAATGTAGTATCCATACTTTATCATATTAAATAGCATAGTAGTTGCCCTGTTGTCTTTAATATTAACATCATATCCATAGTATAACCTCTAAAACTAATACTTTAGCTTCCCTGTGACCTTAGATACTAATATGATATCCATAATGTTGCATCCAATACTAAAATAAAAGGTGCCTTGTGACCTTTAATACTAATATAATATCTATACTATAACAACTGAAAGAAATATAATACAGGTCCTGTGGCTTTTTAAAAAAATAATTATTTTTTAGTTGTAGTTGTTAATACTTTTATTTTATTTATTTACTTTTACGTGGTGCTGAAGATCAAACCCAGGGCCTCACACATTCTAGGCAAGTGCTCTACCACTGAGCCACAACCACAGCGCCCCCCGCTGTGGCTTTTGATATTGATTAATATCCATATTATTGCATAATAAGCTAATAACTGCCCTGTGGCTTTAATATTATTATGATATCCATAGAATAGCATGTAAAATTAATATACTAGCTTCCCTGTAGCCATTAATGTTAATATAATACCCGTGCTCTAGCTTTCAAAACTATTAAAATAGCTGCACTGTAGCTTTTTATAATAAAATGATATCCATTTATTAATAATAAAATAATAGCATTTCTAGCTAATATAATAACTGTCCTGGAGATTTTAATACGAATATAATATCCATTCTGATGCATCTAAAAATGATATAATTCCTGCTCCATGGCCTTCAGTACTGATATGATATCCATACTAAAGCATCAAAAAATGATAAATTGTTGGGCTGGGGCTGTAGCTCAGTGGCAGAGCACTTGCCTTGCATGTGTGAGGCACTGGGTTCTGGGTTCTATCCTTAGCACCACATAAAAATAAACAAATAAAATAAAGGCATTCTGTCCATCTACAACTACAAAAAAAAATTTTTTAAACTGATAAAATGGCTGCCTTGTGTCCTTTAATACTAATATAGCATGTAAAATTGATGTGACAGCTGCTCTGTGGCCTCTGATATTAATATGATATCCATAATATAGCATCTGTAATATTTGCCCTTTGGCTTTCATAACTAATATGATATGTATATTATAGCATCTAAAATAGTATAATAACTGCCCTGTTGTATTTAATATTATTATTATGTCCATCATAGAGTATTGAAAACTGACTTAGCTGCTCTGTGGCCTTTTTTATTAGTATGGTAAACATAATATTGCATTGAAAACTGATATAATAGCTGCTCTGTGGCTTTTAGTTCTAATGTGCTATCCATATATAGCATCTAAAACTGGCATTAGAGCTGTCTCGTGGCCTTTTATACTAATATATTATCCATACTGTAGCATCTGAGAACAATAAAATAACTTCATGATGTTGTTTAATGCTAGTATGATATCCATAGTGTAGAATATATTACTAATACAAGAGCTGCCCTGTAACCTTTAATACCATTATAATATGCAGCTATAGCTTCTAAAACTGATATAATATCTGCTAATAGCTATTGAGCCATATCCCCAGCCACCACCACCCCCACCATTTTTTTTTAATTGAGACAGGGTCTTGCTAAGTTGCATAGGGCCTTACTAAGTTGCTGATGCTGGTCTTGAACTTGTGATCAGTATTATATTCAAAACTAATATAATAGCTGCCCTGTGGTGATAATAATTAATGTATTATCCATATTATAGATTCTAAAACTAATTAAGTAAAGCTAATAAACTCTAGCCTTCATACCAATGTGATATCCATATTATATAATCTAACACTAATATAATAGCTACTATGTGGCCTTTTATATTAATATAATATTAATAATATATAATATTCCTACTATAGTATCTGATAATAATATAATGGCTTTCTTCTGACATTTATGACTTATATGATATAGGTATATTTTAAAACTAATGTAACAGGTGCCCTGTGACCTTTAATTTTAATATAATATCCATACTATGACATATAAAACTAATATAATAGCTGCCCTATGATCTTTAATACTAACCTGATATCCATATAATAGCATTGAAAATTGATATACTAGTGCCCCGTGGCTTTTAACATTAATATAACATCTTTAGTAGAGCATCTAATACTGACATAAGCGCTGCCCAGTGACCTTTGGTGTTAATATGTTATAGATACTATAGCAACTAAAACTAATTAAATCACTGACCTGTTTCCTTTATTATTAACATAATTGTAGCCTGGAAAACTAATGTAATACATTTCCTATGGCCTTTAACATTAACATGATATCCATAGTGTGGCTTCCAGAATCAATGTAATTTCTTCGATATCACCTTTCATGCTAATATGATGCCCATAAGATAGCATCTACAACTAATACAATAGCTGCACTGAGGCCTTGACATGAATGTGATTCAATACCATGGCATCTGAAATGAATATAATACCTGGCCTGTGGCAAATAATACTAATACAATAACTGATCTTTGCATTCAATTATATCTATAACGTGAATTCTAAAGCAAAAAATCTGTCCTGTAGCCTTAAATATGAATATAATATCCATACAATAACATCTAAAACTAATATAATATCTGTACTGTTGACTTTAATACTAATATACTGTTCATAATAAAGCATTTAAAACTGACATATTAGTTACCCTGGCCTTTAATACTAATATGAATTACATTAAAACATGTAAATTTGATATAATAGCTGTGCTGTGGCCTTTAATATCAATATAACATCAATACTATGGTATCAAAAACTAGTAAAATAGGTTTTCTGTGACATATACTTATTCCCATAATATGTTATGTAAAACTAATGTCTGCCTTGTGGATATTATGTTAATATATTAATATACATACTATAGTATCTAAAATGAATATATATAATAAATTTACAATAATATAATAGCAACACTATAATACTTTATTAGGAACATTATCCATATTATAGTATCCAAAATCAATATAGAACCCCCCAGTGGCTTTTAACATTGACGTGATATCCATACTATAGCATCTAATACTAATATATTAGCTGCTCTGTGTACATATAGGATATCCAAAATATAACATCTAAAAGTAATAAATAACTACTTTTTGGTTTTCTAACTATGATAATATCCATACTGTAGCATCTAAAATTGATATAATACCTGCTCTGTGGCTTTAATATATGGTTTCTGAAGTATAGCATCCAACACTCATATAATAGCTAAAAAATAGCTGCACTATGGGCTTTCCTACTAGTATTATTTCCATTGTATAACATCTAATGCTAACATAAGAACTGCCCAGTGGACTTTGAGTTAAGGTAATATTAATAACATCTTAAATTATTACAATAGCTGAACTTTGGCTTCAAGACTAATATAACATGTTAATATAATAGCTACCTATGGCAGCTAATATAGTCTCCATAATAACATCTATGCTACCCTGTAGTCTTTAATATGATATCCATTACTAGAGCATCTAAAAGTAATATAATGGCTAAGCTGTGGCCTTTCATACTAATATCAAATCTGTACCTGTTATGGTTTAGATATGAAATTCCCAAAAATCTCATGTGCAAAACAATGGAGGAAAGGTAAGATGAAAAGGATTTGGTTATGAGAGCCTTAACCAAATCAGTGCATGAATCCATACATTGGGATTAAGTGATTGTTAGCTGCAGGCTGTTAATTTATGGTGTGACTGGAGGAGATGGGTCACTGGGGACATTCCTTTGGGGTTAATATTTTGTCTTTGGTGAACCGAGGTCTCTTCTTCCTTTGCCATATCCTTAGCTGCTTTCCTCTTCTACACCCTTTGGCCATGATATTTTGCCTTATGTTGGACCAAGAACAATGCAGTTGGCCATCTTTGGACTTATACCTCTGAAACTGTGAGCACCCAATAAACTTTCCCTCCTCTAAAATCGTTCTTGTCAGGTCTTTTGGTCATAGTAGCAGAAAAAACTAACTGAAACAGAAAGTGATACATAGAGTAGGTTCATATGGGGTTCAGAAGATTTGAAGCTTTTTTAAAAAAATTTTTTAGTTGTAGATGGACACAATACCTTTATTTTATTTGTTTTTATTTTTATGTGGTACCAGAGATGGAAGCTAGTGCCTCCTGCATGCTAGGCAAGCACTCCACTACTAAGTCACAACCCTGATCCCTCTCCAGTAATGAGCCATAACCCTGGTCCCTAAAGTTTTTTTAAAATATTTTTTTAAGTTGTAAATGAACACAATACCTTTATTTTATTTATTTATTTTTATGTGGTGCTGAGGATTGAATCCAGTGCCTCATGCATGCAAGGCAAGTGCTCTCTCTACCACTGAGCTACAACCCCAGCCCTGAAGCTATTTTTGGGGGGAAGAAGTTTTAAAAAGTTTAGAGATGCAAGCTGGAGCTTTAGAATGTTGTAGGTAGAGCTTAATGGGAGATTCTGGTAGGAGCCCAGAAGTCTGTAATGCTGATAGGAGTATAGACAAGACAATAAAGACTGGGCTCATGAGGTTTCAGGAGAAGAGAACTGTATTGGAAATAAAATGAGAGGCCATTCTTGTTACATTCTGACTAAGACATTGTATACATTTTGCTTTGTTCTGAGACTTTCTGGGAGGCTGAATTTAAAGATGATAGTATAATTAATCTGGTGGTGGAAATTTCAAGGCAGCACAGCATTCAGGCAGTGACATAAATATTGCTGGCAACTTTTAGCCAAGTTTACTGTGATAATCAGGATCATAAATTATGCAGAAAGATAAGAAAACCTTGCAGTTTTGCCAGAAAAGTGTGAGGCAAACTGAGGCTAAGGAAGTTGTGGTTATTAAAAAAATTACAACCACTAAAGAGGTGCTAAAACTTTACTCAGAGACAATAGGTAAGTAGGCTTAAGGGCATCTCAGGAATTGGCAAGACCATTCCCATCCTGTTTGCACAAGGGGGCCTACGAAGTTGTTTCACCATGCTTAGTGGCTGAGGCACTTAGAGGCTTCTGCGGCCATGGTCTAAGGAGGCTTGGCTACTGCTTGAGATGGTGGGAACCTTGGCATCAACCATGTGGTGCTGGTTCTGTAGGATTGAAAGATGCTGGAGTTACAGGGTCATGGAGGCTTCCATGGAGATGTCAAAGGAAAACCTGGAAGACCAAGCAAAGTGTAGCAGGGTAGCCCCTGAGAGGTTGAGTTGGCCTTCTACGGACTGAAACCTAAAAATTTTCTTGTCAGAACTTTTAGATACAATGGTGAAAAAGCTGACTAAAATAATACTATACTATCTATAAATACTACAATAGTGGTCCTTTGGCCCTTTGTACTAATATAATATCCATAGAATGGCATCTAACATTAGTTTAATAGCTACTTGTGGCCTTTAATACTATTATGTTATCAATACTATAGCATCCCAAACTAATATAATACCTGCATTATGTCCTTTAATACTATGATGATATCCATAATATAGTAACTAAAACTAATATAATAGCTGCCCTATGACCTTTAATATTAATATAATAACAATCATGTGGCCTCTAAAAGTGAAATAACATCTGCCTTGTGGTCTTTTAATACTAATATGTCATCATCCATACTATGGAATCAAAGCTGATATAACAACTCCCCTGTGAACTTTAATATGATATCCATATTCTGTTATCTAAAATGGGTATTTAATATTATACCCATACTGTGGCTCTAAAACTAATATAATAACTCCATCCTGGCCTTTAATATTAATATGATATCCATATTGTAGCATCTAAAACTAAATAATAGCTGCCCTGTGGCTTTTAATACTACTATGATAGTTTTAATATAACATCCAAAACTAATATAATGATTGCCCAGTGCCATTAGTACTAATTATGGTATCCATAAAATTTCACCTAAAACTAATATCCTTTAACACTAATATGATATTTATATATACCATCTAAGAGCAATATATTAACTGCTCTGTGGCCTTAAGTATTAATAAAATATTGATATTGTGATTTATAAAACTTAATAACTTCCCTGTGGCATTTAATATTAATATAACATCTATATAGTGACCTATAAGACTAATATAGTAGCTTCCATTTGGCTTTTAATATTAAAATAATATCCTTACTATCATGTCTTAAACTGATAGAAAAGCTGCCCTTGGCCTTTAATACTAGTAAAATATCCATACTCTAGCAATTAAAAGTAGCATAATAATTACCTGTGGCCTTTAATACTATCATGATAAAAGAGCTGTCCTGTGTGGCCTTTAATGCTAATATGATGTCCACATTATAGCATATAAAACTGATATAATAGCTGCCCTATGACCTTTAATAGTAACATTATCCATATGATAGCATTGAACATTGATATATTAGCTGCCTGTAGATTTAGTATTAACATTTTATCCTCACTATAACATCTTAAATTAATGTAATAGGTTCCCTGGGGACTTGAGTACTAATAAAATATCCATATTACAGCATGTAAAACTAACATATCTGCCTTGTGCTCTTTCATATTAATAAGATATCCATACTACAGAATCTAAAATTAATATAGTAGTTGACCTCTGGCATTAAATACTAATATGATATCCATATTATAGCATGAAAATCTAATATAATAACTGCTTTATGGCCTCTAAGTCTAATATGATATGCATATTATAGCATCAAAAATTAACCTAATAGTTACCATATAAAATAATAACCATATTATAGCATCTGAAATGAATATAATAGCTGCCCTGTCTTCTTTAACTAATACAATGTCCATCCTAAAACATCTAAAACTGACATAATGATTGCCCTGTGGCCTTTAATACTAATATGATATCCATAAAATAGCATTTAAAGGTAATATAGTAGCTGCAATGTGGCCTTTGTTATTAATGTAAAATCCATACTATAATACCTAAACTAATATAATGGCTTTTTGTAGCTATTAATATTAATAAAACAAATATACTGTGGTCCCTAGTACTAATACAATGGTGGTCGTGTGACCTTCAATATTAATATATATCCATATAGCATCAAAAGCTAATATATAATGGCTGATCTGTGGCCTTTAATACTAATATAATATCTGTAAAATAGCATCTAAAATTAAAAAAATATCTGCTTTGTTGCCTTGACTAATATGATATCCAAACTATAGCATCTGAAGCAGACATAATAATTGCCCTGTGGCATTTAATATTAATATGATATCCACACTAGAGATCACTTAAATCTAATATCTGCCATCTGATCCTTAATACTAATGTCTGTACTATAGCATCTAAAACTAATATAATAGCTGCCTGTGGTGCTGCCTGTGGCTATTAACATTAATATAACATAATTATTGTGGCCTCTAAATCTGAAATAATAACTTCCCTGTGGCCTTTTAACACTAATATCCATAATATAGCATCTAAAACTAATATAATAGCTGACCTGTGCAGTTTAATATTAATATTATAGCCATACTATCATCTCTAAAACTAGTATAATTGCCCCTACTGTGGCCTTTAATCTTAATATTATATTCACCCTATAGCATCTAAAACTAATATAAAAGCTGCCCTGTGGCATTTAGTATTCATGTTACTCATAATATAAAATCTAAAGCTAATATAATTGCCCTTCATGGCCTTTAATGCTTATATGATAGCCACACAATAACATCTAAAATAATACGATAAATCCCCTGTGGACTCGAATACTAGAATGTTATCCATACTATGTCATCTAAAAATAACATAATAGTAGTACTAGAATATTTACTACTAATGTAATATCCATACTCTTATCATCTTAGAGTGATATAATAGCTGCCCTGTGACCTTTAGTACTAATATAATATGCATATTACAGCATCTAAGACTAATATCATAGTTGCTCTGTGACCTTTGAATCCTAATATGATACCCATACTCATATTTAGCTGCCCTTAACAGTAATATAATATTCATATAAGAGCACCTAAAAGAAATATAATGGCTGCTCTATGGCCTTTAAATTTGATGTAATATCAATTCTATAGCATATAAAATTAATTTAATAGCTGTTCTATGGCTTTAATACTCAGTAATCCCTACTATAGTATTCAAAATTAATATAATAGCTGTCTTGTGACCTTTAATATAAATTCTTGTCATAGCGTTAAAAATTAATGTTATAGCCCATGTAGCCTTTTGTGATAAAATGACATTCATATTATATGATATCAAGCTGTAATATAGTTACCCTGAGTTTTCAATACTAAAGTAATATCCATATTATAGTATCTTAAACTAATATAATAGATGCCCTGTGAAGTTGAGTATTAATTTAACATCTTAAACTAAATAGCATTTTAAACTAATATATGTCCTGTGGCTTATAATTTTAATATGACATCTATACTAGTGAATAAAAAACTAATATAATAGGACCCAGTGGCTTCAGTACTGATATGATATTTATACTATAGCATCTAAAACTAATATAAAACCTGTCTGATGGCCATTAATATTAATGCAATACCCATACAACTGTATCTGCAACTAATATAATGTCTACTCTGGGGCCATTAATATTAGTATAAATGTTCATACTATAGTATCTCAAACTGATACAATAGCTGCCCATTGGTTTTGCATACTAATGTAATATGCATAATAAACCATCAAAAATGAATATAATACCTGCCTGTGACCATTAACATTAATGTAATATCCATACTACTACATCTGACACTAATATAATATCTGCCCTTTGGCCTTTATTATTAATGCAAAATCCATACGAAAACATCTTTTAAATTTTAAAAATATTTTTCTTATTTGTAGATGAACACAATACTTTGTTTTATTTATTTATTTTTATGTGGTGCTGAAGATCAAACACAGTCCTGGGCTGGGGTTGTGGCTCAGTGGTAGAGCACTCGCCTAGCACATGCTAGGATCAGGGTTCAATCCTCAGGACCACATAAAAATAAATAAAGGTATTGTGTTCAACTACAACTAAAAAATAAATATTAAAAACAAAGCAAACAAAAAAACCCCAGTGCTTCACGTGTGCTAGGCAAGTGCTCTACCACTGAGCTACAACCTCAACCTCCATATTATAATATCTTAAACTAATAAAATATCTTCCTGTGGCCTTTAAAATTATTATATATTAATATACATACATACATACAAACACACTGTGACTTCTAATAATAATAGAATAACTGACCTGTGGCCTTCAATATTAATATTATATCCATACACAAATATAATAGGTCTCTTTTGGCCTTCAATATCAATGTAGCATTCCTACTACAGTATCTAAAACTAATATACTACCTGCCCTGTGCCCTTAGTACTAATTAATGTGGCATCCATAAAATAGCACCTAAAACTTATATAATATCTGCTATGTGACTTTTAATACTAATGTGATATCCAAAATAAGGTATATAAAAAGAACATAATGATTTCCCTTTGGCCTTTAAAACTAATATGATATCTACACCAGAATATCTGAAATGGATACAACTACTTCTCTGTGCCTTTTCAGTATTAATATGATATTCATATTATATCATCTAAAGCTAATGTGATAGTTGCCCTGTGACTTCTAATAATATATTCACTATATCATATAAAACTGATATAAAAGCTGCCTTGTGGCCTTGAATACTAATGCAATATCCATATTATAGCATATAAAACTAATAGCTACCCTGTGGCCTATAATAATAATATATCAATACTATAGCATCTAAAACTAGAAGAACTGCTGCCTTATGGCCTTTAATACTCATATAATATTCATATTATAGCATATAAAACTGATGCTATAGCTGCCTGTGGCATTTAATGCTGATATGATATCCATAAAGAACATCAAAAACTTATATAATAGATTCCCTGTGCGTTTAATATTAGTATAATATCTATATGGTGGTCTCTAAAACTGAAATAATAGCTGCCTTGTTTCCTTTTAATACTAATACAGTATCCATACTATAGCATCTAAAACTGATACTCTGTGCTCTGTGGTCTTCATAACTAATATGATATCTATATTGTAGCATCAAATATCAATATAGTAGCTGCCCTGTGGCACTTAATACTAACATGATATTCATATTGTAGCGTCTAAAACTGATATAAGAGCTCTCCTGTTGCCTTTTATACTAATATGGTATCCATAGTGTGGTATCTAACACAAATATAATAGCTGTTCAGTTGCCTTCAATACTAATACAGTATCAATACTGTGGCATCTGGAACTAATAAAAGAGCTGCCCTGTAGCCTTAAAGACTATTATTATATTCCATATTATAGTTTCTATAGCTAATATATTGTCTGTCCTGTGACCTTTAATACTAATACGATATCCATATTACAGCCTCTAGAACCGACATAATGGACGGCCTGTGGCCATCTAACCCTAATATTAATATAATATCCATACTATGGCCATAAGACTAAAATAACAACTGCCCTTTAGCATTTAATATTAATATAATATGCATAATTTGGCCTCTAAAACTAACACAGTAGCTTCCATATGGCCTTTAATATTTTTAATATAATATGTGTACTGTGGCCTATAGTCTAATAAAAAGTCTGTCTTGTGGCCTTTAATACTAATATGATATCCATACTATAGTATCTGAAACTAATATCATATCTTTCCTGTGACATTTACAATTTATGTAATATAGGTATTATAGATTTAAAGCTAATGTAACAAGTACCCTGACCTTTAATTTTAATATAATATCCATTCTATGACATATAAAACTAATATAATAGCTGCCCCATGATCTTTAATACTAAAAATAGCATTGAAAATTGATATACTAGTGCCCTGTGGCTTTTAACATTAATATAAGATCTTTAGTAGAGCATCTAATACTGATATAAGCGCTGCCCTGTGACCTCTAGTGTTAATATGTTATAGATACTATAGCAACTAAAACTTACTAAATCACTGACCTGTTTCCTTTATTATTAACATAATATCCAAACTGTAGCCTGTAAAATTAATATAATACATTTCCTATGGCCTTTAGCATTAACATGATATCCATAGTGTGACTTCCAGAATCAATGTAATTTCTTCGAAGTCACCTTTCATGCTAATATGATGCCCATAAGATAGCATCTACAACTAATACAATAGCTGCACTGAGGCCTTGACATGAATGTGATTCAATACCATGGCATCTGAAATGAATATAATACATGGGCTGTGGCAAGTAATACTAATATAATATTTATTATATAGTAATATTAATTATATAACGCTAATATAATAGTTATCCTGTATCCTTTAATATTATTGTGATATCAATACTAGAGCATCTAACTAATTAATAGCTGCCTTTTTCCTTTTATTTGTACTATCCATACTGCCATGCATGGCAGCTATTACATTAGTTTTTTATTCTGTATTATGAATATCACATTAGTATTATAAAAGCAGCCATTATATTAGTTTATAAGCCACAGTATGGATATTATATTAACATTATTAACATCTGATATTAATATATTAATGTTAATGTACTTAGCATCTAAAATTAATATAATATCTGTCTTGTAGCTTTTAAAACTAATATATTAGTATCATAAATAGATATTATACATCCCAAACTAATATGTATACATGTCATCTAAAACTAATATAATATTTGTCCAATGGCCTTTAATATAAATATAATATCCATACTAGAGCATATACAACTAATGTAGTAATACCCTTTGGCTTGTTATTATAGCCATAGTATAGTATAATACTAATACAGTATCCATACTATAGCATATAAAACTGATATAATAGGTGCTCTGTGGCCTTCATAACTAATATGATATCTATATTGTAGCATCAAAGATTAATATAATTGCTTCCCTGTGGCTTTTAATTCTAATGTAATATCCATACATCACATCTAAAATGAATGTAATAGCTGCTCTTTGGACATTATTAATATGATATCCACAGTGAGGTATCTAATACAAATATAATAGTTGTCTTATTGCCTTAATACTAACATCTTATCCACATGTAGCACATGAAACTAATAAAATAGCTATGCTGTGGCACTAAATACCAATCTGATGTCCATAGTATAGAATCTGTTACTAATAGATTAGCTGCCCTGTAGCCTTTAATACTATTCTAATGTCCATACTATACTTTCTAAAACTTATACAATAACTGCCCTTTTTTTTTGGTTTCTGTAATATCCACAGTATTGCATCTAAAACTAATTTAATATCTTCCCTGTGGCCTTTAGTACTAATATTTTATTCACACTATAGCATCCAAAATGTACTGTGGCCTTCAATATTAATATTATAGCCAGTCTTTTATCTCTAAAACTAATATAGTAACTGCCATGTTGCTTTAATGTTAATATAATATCCATACTGTGGCTTATAAACTAATATAATGGCTGCTTTTATAATACTAATGTGATATTCATAATACAGAATAAAAAACTAATGTAATAGCTGCCATGGAGCCTTTAATATTAACATAATATCTATACTTTGGCATGTAAAACTAACATAATAGCTGCCATGGAGTCTTTTATATTAATAGAATATATAAACTGTGACATATTAACTTATATAATGGCAGCCCTGTGGCCTTTAATATAATATGTTATCCACATGATAGCATCCAAAACTAACAAAATACCTGCTCTCTTGTTTTAGTCAGCTTTTTCATTGCTGTAACTAAAAGCACAATTATAGAGGAGCAAAGGTTTATTTGGGGGCTCACATTTTCAGAGTTCTCAGTCCACAGGCAAATGGATCCATTCCTTCAGGCTCAAGGTGAGGCAGGACATCATGGTGAAAGAATGTGGCATAGGGAAGCAGCTCTCATGGTGATCAGAAATCAGAGAGAGAGACAGAAAGAGAGAGAGTGCTTCACTTGCCCGATACAAATATATTCCTCCAAAACATACCTTCAGTACCCCACCTTCACCAGCTACACCCCACCTGCCTTCAGTTACACTAAATTGATCCCATCACATGACTAATTTACTGATTAGGTTAAGGCTCTTATAACTCAATAATTTCTTCTCTGAATCTTCTTGCATTGTCTCACACATGAACTTTTGGGAGACACCTCACATCCAAACCATAACACCTATGGTGATTATAATTGATATATTATCTTATTATATATTCTAAAACTAATACAAGTGTTGCCCTATGTCTTTAATACTAACATGATCTCTATTCTATACAGCCCACCATTAATATAATAGCTACCCTGTGGCCTTTAATATTAATATAATATCCATACTCTAGCATTCAATACTAATGTAATAGCTTCCCTGTGGTGATGGTCATTAATATGTATGATTCATATTATAATTTATAAAACTAATACAATTTCTGCCCCATAGCCTTTTAAAACTATATGATCTTATACTATCTAAACTAATATAATAGCTAAAAATAATATATTAGCTGCCTATGATATTGAATACTATATGATATCCATACCATAGCATCTAAAAGTAATAAAATTAATAAAATGTGACTAGTGCCTTTTATCTAAAGACATCCATCTAAATATAGCAAATAAGCTCTCCTGTGATCTTTAATAATAATGTAATATCCATACTATAGCATCTAAAGCAGAAGAGCTGTTCTGTGGCCTTTAATATTAATATAGTATGCATTCAAAAAGCTAATAGAATAACTGCATTGTGGCCTATAATATTATAAATATATCCATAGCACAGCCTCTAAAACTAGTATAATAATTTTAGCCCTGTGCCTTTTAATGCCAATATCACGAGCATACTATAGCATGTAAAGCTATAATATATATAATATATATATATAATATATATATATATATATATATATATATATATATATATATAATATATATATATAATAGCTGCACTGTGCCCTTCATTATCAATGTAATATCAGTACTGTAGCATATTAAACTAATATAGTAGCTGCCCTGTGGCATTATTATTAATGTGATAGCTATACTGTAGCATCTAATTCTAATAAAATGGCTGAGTTGTGAACTTTGATATTAATAAAGTATCCATAATACAGCACTTAAATAAGTATAATAGCTGCCCTGCAACATTTAATGTTGATGTAATATCCATGCTATAGTATCATATACTAATATATTAACTTTCTTATGATCTTTCATACTAATTATATCCAACATATAATATCTAAAACATAATAGCTGCCCTGTGGTTTAAACAATGTTATAATATCAATAATAATAGAATCTAAAATTGATATAATAGCTGCCATGTGGCCTTTATATTTGTATGATATCCATACTATATCATCTGATACTAAAGTAATGGCTGCCTTGTAGTCTTTTACAGTAATATGATATTCATACTATAGCCTCTCAATCTAACAAAATAGCTATCTTTTGGCCTTTAATACCAATGTAATATACATATTGTCTTATGTAATCTAACTTAATAATAATAATCTAATATATAGTTCCTGTGTTCTTTAATATTAAAGTAATATCCATATATAGCATCTTTTTTAATATTTATTTTTTAGTTATAGGTGGACACAGTATCTTTATTTTATTTGCATGTGGTGCTGGGGATCAAACCCAGTGCCTCACGCATGATAGGTGAGTACTCTATCTCTGAGCCACAACCCCAACCATATATATAGCATCTTAAACTAATTTATGTCCCTGTACTTCTAATACTAACATAATGTCCATATTACAGCACCTAATACTGATATAATAACTGAACTGTGCTCTTTAATACTACTGTGATATCCATATTATTGACTCTAAAAGTGATACAATGGCCGCTCAGTGACCTTTAATATTGATGTACTATCTATATTAGAGAATTCTATACTAATATATTAGCTGCCTATGGCTTTTTATACTAATAAATCCATACTACCTCATCTTAAGCTAATAATAGATGCCCTGTGTTCCTTAATATTAATGTAATATTCATATGATACCATCTCTAACTAATATAATAGGTGCCCTGTGACCTTAAATATTAATATCATATAATAATTAATATAATACTGATATTATATTAATACATGTTCTATGCTCTTAGTAATAATCAAATAGGATCTGACACTAGTATACTAGATACCTTATGGTTTTTAATACTAATATGCTCTCCATAGTACAGGATCTAAACCTAATATAATAGCTCTAGGGGTCTTTAATATTAATATAATAAACATATTGTGCCCTTGGTTTTAAATATATAATAGCTGTTCTGTATCCTTTAATACTAAAATAATATCTATATTATAGCATCTAAAATAACAGCTAGGGCTGGGATTGTGGCTCAGCGGTAGAATGCTTGCCTGGCGGGACCCGGATTCGATCCTCAGCACCACATAAAAAAATAAAGGCATTGGGTTGTGTCATCTACAACTAAAAAATGAATATTAAAAATAAAATAACAGCTGTCCTTTGGCCTTCATATCAATATAATATACATAATATAGAACCTAAAACTAATATAATGGCTTTCTGTGGCCTTTAGTACTTATATGATATCCATACAGTAGCATCTGAAAGTAATACAATAGCATGTAAATCTCATAATAGCTTCTATGTGGCCTTCAATACTAATATGCTATGCATAGTGTAGTATCTAAAACTAATACCTGCCTTTACTGGCCTTTATCACTAAGCTAATATATAAAGTATAGCACCTAAAACTAATATGATTGTTGCCATGTAGACTTTGATACTAATATAACATCCATACTATACTATCTGAAATAAGTATAATGGCTGTGCTTTGGCCTTTAATATTGATATAATATTTGCACTATAGAATCTAAAGTTCATGTAATAGCTGCCATGAGTCTTTAATACTATTATGGTATTCATAAAGAAGCATTTAATATTAATATAATAGTTGCCTTTTTAGCTATAAATAGTAGTATAATATCCATGCTGTATCATCCAAAATGTAATAACTGCCCTGTAGCCTTTTGGAATAAGATTATGTCCATACTATAGTATCTCAAGCTAATATAATAGCTGCCCTCTGGTAATCGATAGTAATGTAATATCCATTTTATAGCATCTTAAACTAACATAATAGATATCCTGGTCCTTTAACAATGTAATATTCATGCTAGAATCTAAAATTAACATAAATGTACCCCATGATCTTTAATCTAACATAATATCCATACTAAAGCATCTTAAACTAATGTAATATAAGTATTTGATCTTTAACATTAATATGATATTCATATTATAGCATATAATGCTAATATAATAGCTGCCCTTTGGCCTTTAATATTAATATAACATTTGTACTATGCCATCTTAAAGTCATATAATATCTGTCTTGTGGTCTTTATTATTATATTAATGTAAATCCATACTACAGTATCTAAAACTATTATAATAGCTGCCCTATGGCATTTAATATCAATATGATATCCCTACTGAGTCCTATAAAACTAGCTTAATAGCTTCCACATGTCTTTTGCTACTAATATATTATCTATCCTGTAGCATCTAAAACAAAAAGGACAACTGCCCTGTACCCTTTTATATTCATATATTATTCATAACAGCATCTAAAACTGATAGAATAGCTATGCTTTATATTTTAATATTAATATATTTTTCATATTATAGCATCAAAAATTATATAGCTATCTAGAGGCATTTAATACTAATATTATATCCATATTTTAGCATCTAAAACTAATATAATAGTTGCTCTGTGGCCTTTAATATTAATTTTAATATGATGTCCCTACTGAGTCTTCTAAAATTAGTTAGCTTTCCTATATCTTTTGTTACTAATGGTAATATAATGTCCATCCTATAGAATCTCAAACTAAAAGAATAGTTGCCTTGTGGCCTTTTATATTAATTTAATATCTAAAATTGATAAAATATGGCCTTAAAAATTGATGTCATATAGAAACTATAGATACTAACTCTATTATAACAGCTGCCTTGTGGCCTCTAAAACCAAATGATATCCATACTATAACTTCTATAACTAATATAATATCTGCCATGTGTCCTTTAATACTACGGAAATATCCATGCTCTAGCATCCTATAGTAATGGCTTCCCTATGGCTTTCAAGACTAATAGAATATCCATACTATTTCATCTAAAGCTAATAATTTTATGCATATTCTGTGGCCTTTAATATCAATGCAATATTAATACTTACAGCATGTTAAACTAATATAATAACTGCCCTATGGCATTCCATAGTTTAACATTTAATACTACAGGGCTTTATGGCCTTTAATATTAATATGATATGCATATTGTCACATCTAATACTAATAAAATAGGTGTGCACTGGCCTTTAATAGTACTATATATATAAATATATAATAGCTGTTATATATTATAAATATACAATAGCATCTAAAATAAATATAATAGCTTCCCTGTGACCTTTTATATTAATCCATATGATAGCATCCTAAGCTAATATGATATACGTCCTGGGCCCTTTAACACTAGTATAATATCCACACATTAGTACCTAAAACTGATAAAATAACTGCCCTTTGGCCTATAATATCAATGTAATATTCAAACTTTGCTATCTCAAGCTAATGTAATAGCTGACATGTGACCTCCCATATTATGACCATAGAATAATGTAAAAACTAATATAATAGCTGACATCTGGCCTTTGAGTTAATGAAATATTGATAAAATAATATCTTAAGCTAATGTAATAGGTAAACTTTGATCCTTAATACTAATATAACATGTGTACTACAGAATCTTATACTAATAGTTTAGCTGACCTTTGGCCTTTAGTTTTAATGTAATATCCATAGTATAGCATTTGAAACTAATGTCATAACTGTTCTTTAGGCTTCAATATTAATGTAATATTTGTGCTTTGGCATCATAAACTAATATAATAGCTGCACTGTGACCTATAATGTTAGTGTAATATCCAGTAATATCTATACTAAATACTTTTAAAACTAGTATAATAGCTTATCTATGGCCCTTAACACTGATCTGATATCTAAACTATAGTATCTAAAATTAATGTAGTAGCTGAGCTGTGGCCTTGAATACTAATGTTATATCCATACTACAGCATCTAAAACTAACATAATAGCTGCCCTGTAGTGTTTAGTATTAATATCATATGTATATTATAGTCTCTAAAACCAATATAATAGATATCCTGTGACTTTTTTTTAGAGAGAGAGGAGAGAGAGAGAGAGAGAGAGAGAGAGAGAGAGAGAGAATTTTTTAATATTTATTTTTTAGTATTTGGCGGACACAACATCTTTGTTTGTATATGGTGCTGAGGATCGAACCCGGGCTGCACGCATGCCAGGCGAGTGCGCTACCGCTTGAGCCACATCCCCAGCCCAATCCTGTGACTTTTAATATTAATGTACCATTCTTTTTATGGCCTAAAAACCAATACGATAATTTCCTGGTCAATTTCAATATTGATTTATTGTCCATATTATAGCATTTAAAACAGATAAATAGGTGCTCTGTGGCATTAATATGAACATGATATCCATATGGTAGCACTTTAATATGGTATGTGCTTTATGGCCAATAACTAATATGATATTCCTATAATCTTATCTAAAATTAACATATTTACTGCCCTGTTGACTTTAAAATACTAATGTGATATCCATACTCAAGTAAATAAAAGTGGTATAATTGTTTCCTCGGGGCCTTTAATACTAATATGCTATCTATATTAGAACATCTAAAATTTATAAAATGGTTGTGATACTACCGTTACCAGTGATGAGTTCTGCTTCTTCACATGTTGAAGTATAACATTAGAAAAGCACGCCGAGGCAAGCACATAAAACAGGGTTTATTTAAAAGGGGTAACATAGACTTCTCCAGGAGGGAGAAGGGGGCCATAGCTGGTATCCTGGTATCCCAAGAAGTGAAGATGTCTGCCTTTATATTATCTCAGGCTTCCTTTGTTCTTCTGCTCTCTGTATGTGCATAGGCCCAAGAGATGCTCAGTGAGATGGCCTAAAGGTGAGAAGTAACTGGGCTGGAGGGGCCAAAGTGAAGTGATCTGGGCCAGAAGGAGGCCCAGGGTGAATTAGTTAGCAACTTCTACAACTCCCTGTAGAGGGACAGTTCCTGGGACAGGTTACCTTAGCAACAGGTTGGAGCAGGGGCAGATTATCTTGATAAGGGTGGAAGAAGGGCTCTGAAGGCATTAGCCGTTCAATCCCTCTCCACCTTCCTGGACTAACTCTAATTGGCCTCCTTGATCTGATCTGACTTGATTTGCCTATCTATACTGACTGCCTGTCTAATTTTGGCTTCATCTGCACTTTGACCTTTGATATAAATATGATATCCATAATATAGTATCCAAAGCTAATATAATTGTCCTGTGACACTTATAACTAATATGATATCATTATTATGGATTTAAAACTAATGTAATTGGTGCCTTGTGTCATTTAATTTTAATAAAATATCCATAGCATCCTATACTAATATTATAGCTGCTCTGTGACATTTATGATTAATATAATATCAGCATTATAGATTTAAAAACTAACATTATAGGGCTGCGGATGTGGCTCAAGTGGTAGCGTGCTCGCCTAGCATGCGTGAAGCACTGGGTTCGATCCTCAGCATCACATTAAAAAAAAATAAAATAAAAAAGATGTTGTGTCCACCTAAAACTAAAAAAAGAAAAAAAACCCTAACATTATAGACACTCTTTGACTTTTAATTTTAATATAGTATCCATACTATATATATAATATCCAAACTAATATAATAGCTGATCTTAAATACTAACATGATATCCATACAATAACATTGAAAATCAATATATCAGTGCTCTTCAGAATCTTTTACTGTTGATATAACATCATTAGTACAGTACCTAATACAGATATATTGCTGCCCTGTGGCCTTAAATATTAATATTATATAGATATTATAGCAACTGAAATTAATAAATAACTGCCCTGTTTCCTTTATTATTAATAATATCAATAGTGAAGCCTGGAAAACTAATACATATCCTATGGCCTTTAACATTAATGTAATAACTGTAATGTGGCCTCTGAAACTAGTAATAGCTTCAATGTTGCCTTCATGCTAATATGCAATTAGGCCAGCTGTGTTTGTGGCAGTCGCTAAGAATCCTGTCTTTCCACAGAGCCTGGGAGAGAGGCCTTATCCTGCTAGATGATTTCATTTCAAGGGAATGGCTCTCAGGTTCTGAGAGAGTTTCCTTCTGGGTTGCAAGAGATGCATATTGTCAATTACAAACTCTTTCTAGTAAATGATTGGAGAAAGGGAGGTTGGGGCCTGTCATCAGGTGTTGGTCAGGACAGAGTCAGTTTTCTTGGAAGCCTTGAGCTTTCCTCAGGCAGTTGTTTTGATGGATGAGGTGGAGGTGGGGCACAAACTATGCTGAGTCTCTGAGCTCAGGGGATTTGAAGGATGTGTGCACTTGGGGGATCAATCATCTGCTTCTCTGCTTCAGGAGCTCATGCATCCCCCACCAGAAAGCCCCGCCCCCCCCCCCTCCCCGTCTCAAGAGGGCAGAGGCAGTGACGGCTCTGCCTTCAGCTGCTATGGGGGGTGCCAGCCCTCAGCCCTCCCAGGAGACACGCAGAGTCCCTAGCCATCCCTGTGTTGACCTGTGTGGCCTTTTCTGCAGCCAGAAGGGCCTGGAGTCCCAGCAAGGAGAAGTGTGTAAGGGAGGCACAGTTGGAGGCCTGGGCTGAGGGAGGACATTTTGCTTCGTCCTGTGCTGAGCAGGCAGTGTGCTAGTCCTGAAAGTCAAAATCCTGACTCAGCAAGCTGCATCATGCCCATTTGGGGGGAAATGGACTGAAGTTCCTGAAGCTGAACCTTGAATGGGACTGGGCCTCCCGAGAAAGGGTGTCTATGCAATTATCAGAGGCCCTGCATGAGAGCAGGAGGCCCCTCCTCAGTCCCTGTACTCAACCCCTGTGGGGAGAGGTATCCACTCTTAGTGTCCTGACAACCAGTCCCTTCATTCCCATCTCTCCTTCTGGCTTTGTTCAGTCTTCCTGAGAAGAGGGGTTTGTTCCCCAGCCAAATTACTCTCACTCCTTAAAGGGTCAGTGTGGGCCCAGTGGACACAGGTGAGATTTCTTGACCAAGTGGAGCATCCTCTTCTATCCTTCCTGAGGGACCCTTTCTGCTGAGATTAACAAGGACATCTTGGCTGTTCCAAACTGTGGATGGCTGATAGGGGGCTGGAGGAGATGTGAGTGGGTGGTTTGTGCATTCCTGGGCTTTCTGGACTCTAGGACTTTGGAAACATAAAAAGTAGAGGTCAAGGATTCAAACCATAGCACCATTCTTTCAGATCATGTCATGGAATGGTGGGCTCTATTTCAGCTTAATTGTTCAAACTTATGTTGCAGAATAACCAGAACAGTGAATATCAGAGGCTGTGCCTCAGGACTAGGCAGTGGCCCAGCTCTCTAGGCAATACCAAACAAGTAAGATCATCCTGCTCAGGGTGCAGTTGCTGCCTGTGGAAAGAAACAAGCATAAGTTGTGTTGGGGGAATTAAGGTGCAGCACAAGGTCCTCCAAGCTGATCAGAGGTGGGTCCTAGGAGCTGCCTTCAGCTTCTGCCTGGTAGGTGTGGTTCTGTGGGGCTCCTGCAGTTGCCTCCATGTCTGGATGTCCTACCCCAGGAGGTTCCTATGGGTAAAGATTCAGATCAGGGTCTTTGTCCCTGCATTCTCCCGAGTTCATCATCTGATCTATGGAACCCACTTTGCCCCACTGTGGAGCACAGGGTGAGGGCAGGTCAGGTGGTCTAAGTGTGGACCAGAGCAGAGGTCTGGGGGTTCAGAGACCCCAGGGCCTCCATAGCACAAATGATGTGCAGTTCTGTTATTCACTCACTTATGGGAGCACATCCTGGTTCCTTGAGTACTTGGCCACTGTGAGCAGAACTGCTGCGTGTAACTGCATGCTGCATTAGACATGCATTTTCAGACCTATGATTGTGAGACAGTTGTGTCAATTGTTAAGATCATGAATTTTGAGCCCTGTGATAAGACCATGTTAACTCTGGCAAACTGACAAGCTCTTTCTTTTGTTTCAATAATTATTTTTAATATTTTTATTTGATATACCTTTATTTTTTATTTATTTATATGTGCTGAGGATGGAACCCAGTGCTTCACACATGTTAGGCAAGCACTCTGCCACTGAGCCAAAACCCCAGCCCAGCCAAGCTCTTTCTTATGCAGTTAACTACTGTGCCCTCCAACAGCAATGCATGTGAATTCCTATTTTTCCACACAATTGACATGGCATCATGAAGATTTTATCCATTGATAGGCACTTGGTGCCATCTCAGTGTCTTAGTTACCTTGGCTCATGACAAGTGGTGCTCACATCATTTCTTATGCTGCTTTGCCATCTGCATATCTTCTTTGGTGAGATGTCTCGAGATCATCCATTTTTAAATGGAGTGCTTCTTATTAATAAGTTTCTTACTCTGTTTCAGATACAAGTCTTTTTAAGGTATGTACTTTCCAAATATTTCTCCAAGTCTGTGGCTTGTCTTTTTATTTCCTATGTATAAATCTTTCATGGAGTGAACATCTTTATAAGGTTTACCAATTTTATTTCTGGATTTGTTTTGGAGCTGTATTTAAAAACTCATCATGAAACATGGTCAGGCATGTTTTCTTCTAGAAGTTTTACAGTTTTACACTTTAAATATGAGTCTATGGGCTGCTTGGGTAAAGTTCTGTGTAATTTGTAGCTTACCTTTGTCCACTTCCTCATATTGTATCCAATTATCTCATATTGTATCCAAAGATAGTGTATCCATCACCATTTTTGGATCAGAAATTCCTTTCTCCATCAAAGGCCTTTGTTCCTTTAACAAAATGCAACAAATACAATTATACCTGATATTTGAATTTTGATACATCATCTTCTCAACATATTTCAAATACTTTAATACTGTGAGAAAATGAGTTTATTGAACTGTATGTACATGGTGTGTTTGTGCTCTCCATTAATTTCATTCATCTCTGTGTATTCCTTCACAGCAAAACATTTTCTTCAGTGCTTCAACCATTTTATGAATGGTTCTGGAATCCAGGTACTGAGTTCTTCAGGCCTGACCTCGTGCAGTCAGTGTCATCTCTTCTAGGCTTAGAGAGACTTCTAGGGATTGGGTATTGCACTGAATGTGCAGGTCAGGCTTGGGAGAATTCCATCTTAACTGCATTGAGTCTAACAATCCTGACCAAGGACTATCTGTGCACTTATTTATGCTTAATTTTATTCCTTTCTATTGTGTTTTAAGTTTTTCTGGAAGTATAATTGTACCTTAAGACATATTTAAGGGACTGGGGTTGTGGTTCAGTAGTAGAGCACTTGCCTCACACATGTGAGGCCCTGGGTTTGATCCTCAGCACCACATATAAATAAGCAAATAAAGGTATTGTGTCCATCTAAAACTAAAAAAATTACCTATTTAAGAACTTCAGTTTTGGAGGATACTATTATAAATGAAAATGCTTTATTTTTATTGTAGTTTTCAAAGTCTATTGTTTCCTAAGCATTATTGCTGGTACACAGGAAATCAAGAACCTTTGTATATTGGCATTGAACTTTGCTTCTTGCTATCTCTATCCATTCTGATCAAGGCATGGGATTGTGAGCTGTATTTCTGCTTGATTTCTAAAATCATGACCTAGAATAATCCAAACAATGATTTCTAGAGCTTCACTAGGATTGCCACAAGGGGTCACCACTGAACCACGAGTGGTGAGTATCTTGCACTTTTTCTGACCCCTTGAAGCTCCCTCTCGCCAGGATTGTGGATAATGTAGTCCCAGGATTAGGATGTGGATAATGTAGTCCCACGGTTTGCCTGCTCATTGTAGGGGACCCAGGAGCTTCCATCCCCTTAGGGTAGTGCAGTCCCACGGTTTGCCTACATACTTTTGCCTGCAGTTACATGGAAACTGCTTGTCCCAGTACCCTGAGGATTCTGAGCACTGTTAGGGAGAGGGTTAGTGCAAAGCCTAGGGTTAACGTTAGCAGTTTGCCTGCTGTCTGCTGAGGTTCTTATCAGTTTCAGCCACTTAGAATTGTGGGCAATGTAGTCCTGTGTTTTGCTTGCTCACTAATAGGAGATGTCTGCTTCTTGGTATTGTGGGTAACAGTTCTGAGTTTTGCCTGCTCACCTTTTCTGAGAGTCCCATGGAAGCTGAAGGTCTTATGCTCACCCTGGTAACCTAAGGATTCTCAGCAGTGTTAGTGTTAGGATTAATATTAAGAAAAGCCTGGGGTAGGTAGACATTTTGCCAGCTGTCGGTTGGGGATCCTGGCTGCTTCTGCCAATTAGGATCTGGACAATGTAGTTCTGAGTTTCGCACACTCACCTCTGCCAGGAGTCCCATAGAAGCTGAAGGCCACATACTTAACCTGCATAAGCATGATAGAGTCAGGGCAAAGGTTATGGTAGGTGTAGCATTTGGTAAGTTGTCTGCTGGAATCCTGGCTGCTTCTGCCACTTAGGACTGTGGGTAATGTAGTCCTGTGATTAGCGAAATCACTGTGGGTGATCTGAGGAATGTGGACAATGTTGTCCTGCATTTTGTCTGCTCACTGCTCAGGGAAGGGGAAGCACTGGTGACTTCCATCATTTGGCATCCTGGGTAATATAGTTCTGAGTTTTGCCATCTCACCTCTGTCAGGAGTCCCATGGAAGCTGAAAGCCACATACCCTGGTGTCCTGAGGATTCTGAGTAGAGTAGGACCAGAATTAGGACTATGGTAGGTTTAGTGTTTGTTTGTTTTGGTACTAGGGATTGAACGCAGGTGTGATTAAGCACTGAGCCACATCTCCCACATTTTTATTTTTTTTATTTTGAGACAGGGTCTCGTTAAGTTGCTTAGGGCCTCGCTAAGTTGCTAAGGCCAGCTTTGAAATTGTGATCCTCCAGCCTCAGCCTCACAAACCACTAGGATTAAAGGTGTGCACCAAGGTTTAGCATTATGTGCTAGGGATCAAGGTGACTTCAGACATTTAGAGTTGTGGGTAATGAAGTCCTATGATTAGCCCACTCACTGTAGGTAATCCTAGGAAATTCTTTCCCCTTGGGAATGTGGGTAATGAAGTCCTGCATTTCACCCATTCACTATAAGGGGAGGGCCCTGTTGACTTCTGCCCCTTGTCATTGTGGTTAACATAGTTCTGAGTTTCGCCCACACATTTCTTCTAATAGTCACATGAAGCTGAAGGTCTCGTGCTTGCATTGGTACCCCGAGTATTCTGAGCAGTTAGGGTTAGGGCTAGGATTAGTGCAAGCACTAGGTTTGGATTAATATTTGCCCTTTGCTAATTTCTACATGGGATCCTGGCAGCCTCTGCCACCTCAGATTGTGGGTAATGTAGTTTGTGCTATGCCTGCTTATTGTGGGGGATCCTTGGAGCATTGGGTACTCCCTAGCATTGGGGTGCAAGGAGAGTGAAGGTGAAAAGGGATTGAGGGAAGCTGGGGGCAAGTGCCCACTGTGCTGCTAGGAGAGATTGAGGGTGACATTGAGGTACAAGGAGAGTGAAGCACTGATAATCAGGGTCAGAGTGGACCACAGGAAGTGTTAGTTTGAGACAAGTTCAGTTCAAGTGGTCAAGAGAGGACAGAAGAGTTACACAGACTGACAGAAGGGAGATCACTGACTTGAGGAGACGCAGAGTCCTGGAGGC
The DNA here is from genome assembly GCF_001458135.2 of Marmota marmota marmota. Taxonomy (NCBI): domain Eukaryota; kingdom Metazoa; phylum Chordata; class Mammalia; order Rodentia; family Sciuridae; genus Marmota; species Marmota marmota. The sequence goes on from NW_026000206.1 coordinate 13,452,026, forward strand.
TCTTACCATGTAGTGAATGAGGGGTGATGGGGCCAGCTGCACCTCAGCTGAGCTCTGCACAGGGAGCAACTGACCAAGGACCCTGTTTCCCACTGAAGGATATTTGGGTTAATGAGATGGAGCTTCATTTCTGCAGGATCAGAACCAGACAAGGAGTCTGCTGTACCCTCAGGTTTGGTAATCATCCCCAAACCCACCAATTGCTGAGCCATTAGAGCCAACCAAACCTGTCCCACTCAACCACAACCACCAATGCCAGATGACCCCAAATCCTACTCTTCAGAGCCAAAATCCCCAGGCCTATAGCAATTTCAACACAGATCTCCTGGAAAAGACACAATTTCAAGGCCACTGGCTGCCAGGTGCTGTTATTCCCTCAGAAGTGGGGCCATCTCTCCTCCTCAGTTTCCCTCCTTCCTTAGTTGGAGACCGTTGTGTAGAGAGGGAGTCTGAGGCACAGGGGTGATAAACTTGGCTCAGGTGGCCTGTGCTGGCTGGGCTGGATGCTATGTCTGCCTTCCTGTTGAGGCCATGTTGTGCCACATGTGGACTGTGCTCCCTTCTCTCTCCAATGGGTTGTGGAATTTCTTTGCTTACAGGATTTACCTGCCCATTTAGCAGCAATCACAGGAGTGTGTCTGGAGGAGGGTCCAGCCCCAAGTAATGGGCTGGCAGAGGTGGGCAGCTTCCTGGTGACAGAGCTCCCCCCCCCACAGCCTTCTGATTTATGTTCCCCAGGTAGGCCCCAAGAGCCATCAGCCTAGGTAAGCATTTCTGCGGGACATGAGGTTGGATATTGACCAATTTATAGACTTGCCATCTCAGAATATGGCTATGAAGTCTTTCTCAAGGATCTCTGAAAACTCTAATAGTCCCTCCAGCCTACATCTTTCAAAAATATCAGTTTTGCTTTCAAATGAAAGAGCACCCCATACATCAGAGCAGATGTGGGCATCCCATCTTTCAGATGGTGTGCAGGGCTTACTCCCTCCTGAGGTCATCCTGGACCCAGAAGCCTCTTCCTGGCATTTAATTTCTCTATCTGAGAATTTATTCTGCTGAATTTCTGAGAAGTATCAAGATCCTGATTTTATATTCCAAATTGTAGTTCTGAACAGACTTGGGAGGGTCTTGAACAGTCTAGGTGAGAGTCTGCTGTTGATGACATCAAAGCTATGGAGTATTGGAGATGTAGCAGAGATGACCAAGGTCTCTGGGTGGACAGTGTGATGATATCATCTGGGGTCCTCTTTAGAGAGATAGGCCAAGACCTCAAAGATAGGGGAACAGCTAAGAGACCACAGAAACAGGGTGGACACTGTGGTGAGGTGGTCTGGGGTCTTTTGTGGAGAAATTATGATCGAGGTCTACAGGCTGGGGAAACAGGCTGAGAAACAGGCTGGGGGTTGCAGAGACAGGGGGTGGGGTGGAGAAGTGTTATGTGGGGACCTGGGGTTCTCTGGTGCAGAGGGGATCACCACCACACTTGTCCTATCTTCATTAGAGGCCACCAGGACTAGGTCCCTGGGATAGAGGGGTCTCCCTAATCCTGGAGCTGAAGATCTGGGGACCCAAGGCAGGTGCCCAGTGAGGATAGAATTAAGGAATATGTGAGGAAGGAGCAGCAGCCCCCACATCACACTCTCTGCTTGCTGAGACCGTCTGGTTATTAGAACACAGATGAACCCACTGTTGCCAGGGTGAGACAGATGCCTCAGAGCCACCTGTGTCTCTGTGGGTGGATGAGAGTTGTTTACCTGTCCTTCTCTGGATGACATTTGCATGTTGGTGGTTAGGGCATTACAAAGAGGACTCCTGTGAACATTCCTGTACACGTGTGCTCTGCGAACTCACCTTCACTTTCCCTGGTGCACATCAGGAGTGCAATGGCTGGCAACATGGAGGCAGGTGTTGACATGTGGCCAGCAGGGGGTGCTCAGAGTGACTTTTTTCTGATCCTCTTGAATCATCTTTCTGCCAGGGATGGGTGTCCTGTGCCCACAGCAAACTTCCTTCTCAGGACTCACCTGGGGAAATTCCATGGCTGGGGATACCTGGAGTCTATGTCCACAGTGAGGTAACCCTAACCTTCAAGGCCTGCCCTAATTCTCACCCTTGTGGTCCACCAGGGAAGACCATGGCTGTGGACACCTTGGGGCTGACTGTGGTGACAAAAGCTTCCTTCTCCTTGGGACCCACACAGGGAGATGCTATGGCTGAGGACCCCTGGGGGCTATGTCCACAGTGAGGTAACTCTAACCCTAAACTTGGAACCCACCCGGGAAGAGATCATGGCTGCAGGCACCTTGGAACCATGACCATTGCGGCAGAGCCTCTTGGTACCCTCACAGGGAGATGCCTTGGCTGGGGACATCTGGGGACAATGTGTACCACAAGATTTCTTCCCCTTGGCATCTACATATGGATTCCACTGTGGTTTTGGGGATTATTGAAGTTTATCTGAGGAAGAGGTGGGGAAAAATGAGGAAAAACCTCTTGTCCACTCTCCCATTTGCTGAGGAAGAAGCTCTGCTGTGTTTTTACTTTTGTAGTTAATATTTTAGTGGGACTTAATTTTATAAAAGTATCCATTGTGAGGCTTTGGCTCTTCCTTGTCATAGTATCCTGAAGTACATTTTATGGTGAGAAATCCCAGGACACTGAAAGGAGAAACTGAGACACAAACTCAGAATAGTTCAGGGGAGGCCTGGGGTTCCCAGCAAATGGCATCTCACTAGTGCCCGAGAGGAAGGGCTGATGTTGCCTCATTGTTTATTTTTATGTAACTTTTTATCAGTGTTACAGTACTTGAAAAATATTGAGAAGTTGATGAATCAGTGTAATAATAACATTATGGCTGTATTGAAGAGATATTCCCACCATGTGACTATGAGTTTTGTAGACAATACCAGGGCTTTCTGGGTAAGTCTGCACACAGTTGAGTGGCCTGCTTGATAATTCCCAGAAGCCACTCTGGTGATAACTCTGCCAGACTACACTGCCCAGAATCCCTGGGGTGCCTGGGCAAACATATTGCTACAGCTCCCACAGTCCTTTGTGGTGAGAGTCAGACAGCCAATCACTGAGCTACACTATCCAGATTCCTTGTAATATGCGGGCAAGCACATGGCCCAAAGCTTCCATAGGCCTCCATGGTGGGGGCTGAGCAGCAGTGCCAGACGGCAGTGGCACAATCCTCGGGGTTCTCTGGATATCCATGTGACATGCAGCTCTCAGCCTCTGGGATTAGGGATGCATGCACAGAACAATCAAATACACTAACCATGAACCTTGGGGCCTGCAGCTCCAAGAAGTCTCTGCAATGAGAACTGGACTTCACTGCCTAGAGTTCCTGAGCTTGCCCATGGGAGTGTGCCTGGAGCTCACATGGCCTTCCATGATGAGGGATGTACATGCAGAATACTGCACTGTGCTGCTCAGAATACCGGGGGGAAATGTTCAGACTGCACCTCTGATAGTCCTCTATGGCGAGAGCTGCATGGGTAAGCCACTGGAACATAGTACTGAGAAACTTCAGGGTGCCTGGGCAAGCATGCATCCTGCAGCTTACATAGACAGCTGACAGAGGTGGGAAAACACTGGACTACGTTACCTGCAATACTTTGGTGTAATAGAATCTCACAAGAGTGCCCCCCATGATCTAGCAAAATGTGGGACTACATCACCCACAATTCTAAGTGGCAAGAAGTTCTCAGAGTTCCCCATAGAGAACCAGCAAAACATTGGACTGCGTTATCCTCAATCCTCAGGGGGTGGGGGAGCTCATAGGAATTCCTCCACCATGAGCTGTAATGTGGGACTACATTACCCAGAAGCCACTGTGGTGATAACCCACAGTCATAAGGTGCAGAAATTATAGGACTCCCCTGCCTCCTATTAGCTGGTAGAACATGGAACTAAATTATTCACAATCCTGAGGTGGTAGAGGCTCCCACATCCCCTCCAGAGAGCCAGCAAAAACACTGGACTACATTACCCTCAGCCCTCAGGAGCAGAAACTCTCAAGAGCCCCCTTTCTCCCCCCATCCCCACCTTATGAGTGTGCAAAATGCTAGACTACATTACCTATAATCCGAGGAGGGGAAAGTGAAGTGCACAGAATCAACCCCTCTGAGCCATAAAATACAAGGGACTTAATTACCCACAATCCTAATGGGACAGAAGTTCCCTGGGTTCTGCACTGAGAACCAGCCAAATACTGGACTACATTACCCACAATCCAAAGGGAGTGGTGGTGGGGGTAGCCTACAGAAGCTCTGTCCCCAATAAACTGATCAAATGCTGGACTACATTACCCACAGCCCTCAGGGACAGAAACTTTTAGGAGAATTATTTCCACCTCTTCCCATGAGTGGGAAAAATTCTAGACTAAATGACCTACAATCCTAAGGAAGATGAAGCCCCAGGATCCCCCATGAAGAGCCAGCAAAATGCTGAACTACATTACAACAAGAATCGAGTAAGGGTTTGGGTTTTTCTGGCTCTCCTTGGGGGATCCTGGGCACTTCCTTACCCTAAGAATTATGGGTGATGTAGTCCTCAATCTTACCCACACACCTCTGCCAGGAGACCCATGAAGGCTGAATGCTCATGCTTGCCCTTATACCCTGAGGATTCTGAGTAATTTTAGGGGTGGGGTAGGGCTAGGCAAAAATTAGCCACAGGGCAAAGGTTAGTGAGATTTACAAACCAAAAAGTACTCTTGAATTTCTGCCACTAAAGACCATGGGTACTATAGTCCCAGGTTTAACCACTGACACTGGAGATCCTGGGAACTTCCTCCCTTTAGGATTATGGATAATGTACCCAATATTTCTTGCTCTTAGCTTGGTATTGTGGGAGGCCCTCCCCAAATATTGTGGGTGAAGTGATAAGAGGTTTATGGCTCAAGTTGAGGAATTCTGGGTAATTCCTCCCACCAACTCACATGGAATTGTGGGTAATATAATCCCACGTTTTATTCAAACTGTGGAGAATTGTGGGAGATTCCGCCCCTGTTAGAATTGTGGGTAATGTAATTTCATGATTTATTGGCTCTGTGCAGAGGATCTTGGGAACTTCTGTCCTCCTAGGATTATGGGTAATGTAGTCCAAATTTCCTGCCCACTGATGGATATTCTGGGAGCCTCCTCCCTAAGGATTTTGGGTAATGTAGTCCCATGATTTGCCCTCTCCATGTAAAGAATTCTGGGAACTTCCTGTGCCATCAAATTGTAGGTCATGTAGTCCCACATATTACACATGGGGGAATTGTGGAAGCTTCCTTTCCTGTGGACTGGTGGGTATTGTATTCCCATGATTTAGCCTCTCTGAGGAAAGAATTCTGGGAATTCCCCTCCTTAGAATCATGAATAACATAATCTTAACATTTGCCGTTCACCAATGGGTATTCTATGAGCCTTTTCCCATAGGATGATGGGTGAAGTAGTAAAGAGCATACCACTCACTTTGGGCAGCGCTGGGAATTCCACCCAATAGAATTGTGGGTAATGTAGTTCCATGATTTGTCCTCTTTGTGCAAAGGATCCTGGGAACTTCCTCCCCTTCAGTATTATGGGTAATATAATCCCAGTATTTCTCCACTCACTACTTGGTATTTTGGGTGCCTCCTTCTCTGAGGATGGTGGGTGAAGTAGTAGTGAGCATACCACTCACTTTGGGGAATTCTGAGACCTTCTTCCCTCTCAGAATTGTGGCTAATGTAGTCACAGAATTTATACTGTCTGTGGGGAATTGTGGAGCTTTCTCCCTGTTTGAATTGTGGGTAATGTAGTCTCATAATTTCTCTTCTACATGCAGAAGATCCTGGGAACTTCTTTTCCTAAGGATTATGAGTAATGTAGTCCCAACATTTGCTTGCTCACTGCTGGGTATTCTGGGAGCCGTTTTAGTTTTGTCAGGTGTGTAATCCCAAGTTTTGCTTGCTCACTGCAAGAGATCCTGGGAAATGCATCTTCATAGACTTCTGAGAATTAAAATTCCATTATTTGCTTGTTCACTGATGGCTGTCCTGGAAGACTCTTCCCCTAAGAATTATTGGTAATGCAATTTCAGATTTACTACTCACTTTGGGGATCCTGGGTGCTTCAAGCCCATATAATTGTGGGTATTGTAGTTCTAGACATAACCACTTGGTATTTTGGAGGGGGAGGGGGATACCATTACCCATAATCCTAAAATGGAGGAAGTTCCCAGTGTCCCACTTCCTCCATTTTAGTATTATTGACAATGTCCCAGGTTTTTCCCGGATAGCAGCAGGATCTCAAGGGAGGGTTATGGGTAATGTAGTCCAAATTGCTTGCCCACTGCTGGGTATTCCGGGAGCCTCCTTCCTGAGAAATTTGGGTAATGTAGTCCCATGATTTGCTCTCTACATGCAAAGAATTCTGGGAACTTCCTGTGCCATAGAATTATGGGTCACGTAGTCCCATGTACAGTGGGGGACTTGTGGAAGCTTCCTTTCCTGTGGACTTGTTACTCTCCCCAGTTAGGATTATGGGTAATGCAGTCTTGGGTTTGTCACTCACTGGGAGATTCCTCCCCCATAAAGATTTAAAATGTACAGTGTCAGGTTTATCACAGGCCCAGGGGTTCCTGGAACATGTTTGCCTTAGGAAATACAGTTCCAAAATTTATAATAACATCCCCCTATTTTTTCTTGGCAACGCTGGGAGCTTCCCTTTTTTTCCTCCGGACTGTGGGTAGTATAGTCCCTGGTTTAGCCAGCTCACAGTAGGGAATTAGGAGTTCCTAAACCTTAGTCTGTATGAGATACATTCCTAGGTTTACCACTCATGACAGAGGATCTTGGAAACTTCCTCCCATTACGATTGTGGACAATGTAGTCCCACAATATTTTTATTTTTATTTTTTATTTTTTGGCACTGGGTACCCTGGGATATTGCTCCCTCTAGGATTGTAGGTAATGTAGTCCCAAGTTTTACCTGATCACTTAGGAAATCTTGGGAATTTCTGCCCATATTAGGATTGTAAGTGGTCTCACAATGAGAAATTTGGGGTTCTGTTTTTTTAAAGAAAATTATAGATAATTATGGATAATTCAATTATGATTAATTTAGTCTTAGGTTTAACCACTCAATGTGGGGGATTCTGGGACCTTCCTACCTCTTTAGTACTGGAGGTAATACATTTCCAAAATTTATTTGCTTGCTTCAGGGATTCCTGGGAAACTTGTTAAAAATTATTGTGGGCACTATAGTCCTATTTGACTGCCCATTGGATAATCTTGGTGCTTACTATCCCTTGGGATTGTGGAAAATGTAGTCCTTGGAATGCTCTGCCGCCTTCAGAACCCTGACTGGGCGCCATGGTCCTAAGGTGAAGGTCAGGTGGAGAGTGACAGCTCCCTCTGACCGTGGGGGCGGTGGTCGCATCCTTAATACAGAAGGGTCTGTGCTGCTCCGGAGCCTGCAGCCTGCACCTTAGAGGTCAGGGTTGTAATTAGCTGGAGGGACTCTTGGTGGCTGAGAGCACCTCCAAGCTCGTCCTAAACTACAAAGCCAGAGTTGTCCTTGATGGGACTTAAACTCCTGGTACTTGATTGAGGAAGGACAGAAGTCACGTCCTTGTGCACATTTCTGAGATTAGCCTGGGGACCTGCATCTCCAGGCACTGGGACAGTGTGACTGACCCTCAGGAAGCTAGGCACCCAATCTTCTTCTTGTTTTTTTTTTTCCTCTGTTTCTTGTTAAAATTTTGAGTAACTATCAAAGTAACTTTAAAATGGAAAATAAAAAACCTATTTCCAAGGCTTATGATTTTCAGAAAATTGTTTTAGCAGAGTATTGTATTGGGGATATATGATCACAACACCCCAGTTTGCTGGGTTCCATGTGGTGATCCAGGAAACTAGGTTTCTCTAGTGACAGTGCTTCTGGGCCCCTCTGAAATTCAGTGTCCGTTCTTTCTATAATGGAAGGACTTCCAGGGTTACTTGACTCTACCTGGAGTGCCAGGATTTCTATCTGGGTTTCTATAATATGATATATGCAGTGCTGCTGAGCTCTGTGCAAACATCAGGGATCTAGAGCCTATTGTGACACTGGGCTAGTAGAGACTTGTAAAACAACAGAGAATGAGGTTCTATATTAGTAGGACTCATAGGGATGCTGACTTTATATGGAGAGAGGGACATGGGTGTCAATGATGGAGGAATTCCCAGTGCTGCTGGGCTCTCCCTGGAGTGCCAGGAGAGTGGATTTATGTGATGGCAGTACTCACAGTGTTGTTGACCTCTGTGTGATCATCAGGGAGCTGGACCATGCTTACCAGATACACTGGGTTGCTGGGCTCTGCAGTGAGAGCCAGAGAATGGGGTTCTAGGATGGCAAGTTTTGCAACCCTGAGGATCTTTGTGTGCAGAGAGAAGAAACTGGATGTCTATGATCTCAGGATTCTCAAGATGCTGGGATTCACATGGAAGACCCAAGGAACTGGTGTTCCATGAATTCAGGACTCACAGATTTTCTCTGCTCCTGGAAAAGATAAAGGGATTCTAAGATGACTGGATAGGCAGCACTTCTTGGTTCTAGGAAAAGGGCCAGGGAACAGTATTTCTTTGGATGGCAGAATTCCCAGGGCAGATGAACTCTACTTAGAGAGCCATGGAAGACAGGTCCTTTAGATTTCAGGATTCATGGGGATGCTGACTGTATGAAACATGGGATGTTAATGGTATTTTAAGATGGCATAATGCTCAGGTCTGCTTAGCCCTATATGGGAAGCCAGGGAACTAACGTTTCTTCTGTGATTGAAGGATTACAAGGGCTACAGTAATCTACATGGAGAATTGGGAAGATGGGATTCTATGATTGCAGAACACTTTAGGGATCCTGATCTTTATGTGCAGTGACAGGAGCTATGTTTTTATGATAACAGGTCACTAAGGGCTGGTGATCTCTGCATTCCAAGCTGGAAACTGGAGTTCTATGATGGCAGGTCTCACAGGATTCTGTGTTCCTGATGGAGAGGTAGACAATGTTGATTCTAGTGATGGCAGAATGTGCAAGGATGTTCAGTTCTATGTGGAGTTCCATGAAACTAATGTTCTATGCTTATAGGATTCACAGGGCTGCTTGGCTCTACATGGTGAACCTGGAGGTTCATTATGGCTTGATGTTCAGGACTGCAGCCTCTTCACAGATTGCCAGAGAACTGGGGATCTATTAAGTCAGAACACCCAAGGCTGCTGGAGTCTGTTCAGAGATCTAGGGAACCCTAGTTGTATGATAGCAGTGAAAGGTTAATAAAATAGGTACTTGTCACTCCGTTTTTCTGTATGCTTAACAAAACACTGTTGAAATCCTGAGAACTGTTTGCTAATCTTGTTCCCAGAATGTGCTGTCCCCAACTGCCAAACTGCAGAATGCACTCCCTCACTCGGTTGCAGGCAAACTGCCCACTCGCCCTGACCCGTCAATGAACTTCCCTCCCTGCCCTCTCCAAGAAAAGTATATAAGCTCTGCTTAAGCTGTTCCCAGTGCTCTACCTCTCTTTGCTCTAGTGAGCTCTGAGCCCCAGAATGCTGGTCCCCAAATAAACCCTTTTGCTGTTGCATGAGACAGTCTCTTGGTGGTCTCTTCCTCCGACGTTTCGCCGGTCCCTTACAGCAGGACACTGAAAGCTGCTGGACTGTATATGAAGAGTAAGGGAACTGGCTTTATAAAGTTGCAGAACTTGTAGAAATGCTGAGCATTTTGTGGAGAGCCAGAGAACATGATATCTAAATTGGAAGGAAACACAAGATTGGACTCTGTGAAAAAACAGGATATTGTTTTTCTACTGAGCTCTTTGTGGAGAGCCAGGGTACTGGAGTACTAGAAAGGCAGCAGTTGTAAAGCTGCAGGGCACTTTGTGAGGAGCCAGGAAACCAGGGACCTATTAGGGCAGGATTCTGAGGTCTGCCGAGTACTAGGTGGATACCAAGGAAAATGGAGTACTATTATGGTAGGAATCACAGAACATTTAGACAACATATGGAGAGGTGGGAAACAGGGCGTCTATGATGGCACACATTGTGTTACTGCTGGTAATGGGGCTCTATGATGGCAGGGCTTGAAAGGCTAATGGACTTGATGTAGAGCCAGGGATATGTGGTTCTATTGTTGGCATGATTTGGAGTTCTACTGGCCTCTATGTGTTGGACTAATATAAAGGATTTATATGGATGACAAGCCTCATAAGGCTACAGAGTTATATATGAAGTACCAGAGAAGTGGCATTTCTGATGACATGATTTCCAGTGTTGCTGAGCACTGTTTGGATAGCCCAGGACTGGGATTCTAATGATGAAAGGAAACAGGTCTTCTGGATATTATGTGGAGAGTCAGGGAAGTGGATTTCACGATTCACAGAAATGCTGGGTTCTAGGTGGAGAGTGAAGAATGTGGGGTTCTATGATGGGAAACTATTCAGGACTGCTGGAATCTATGTGGTGAGACATTGAGCTATAATTCTATTAATGTCTACATGTTCAGTACCAAAGGGCTATACACGGAGAGCCAGTAGCTGGAATTGTATGATGTCAGGACTCATGGTTCACTGGACTCTGCTTGGCCCAAACAGTTATGTTATTTGATGACAAGACTCATAGGGCTGGTGGACTATATTTGAGCACAAGGGACCTGGATTTTTATGATGGCAGGATTATAAGACTGCTGGTCTCTTTGTTCAAAGCCAGGAAACAGATTCTATGATGGCAGGGATATTGGGAATTCTGACTTATTGTGGAAATACTGGAAACCGGGATTTTCTTGATGACATGACTCATTGGAGCTGTTGGACTCTTGATACTGAGAAAAGAAACTTGTGTTATATTGATGGCATTATGTTCATATCTTCTGAGTTCTATGAGGTAATTCAGGGAACTGGAGTCCTATGGTGGTGTGTATCATAAGGCTACTTGACTCTCCATGGTGAGTCAGGAAAATCTGGGTCTATTATGGAAAGACTGTAGGGCTGTTGTGCTATATGTGATGAACCAGGGAAGTGAGATTCTATGATGGTGGTCACTCATGGCTAGTTGTCTCTACACAGAGTTCCAGGGAGCAGGAGTTCTCTGATGGCAGGGCAACCAGCACTGCTGTGCTCTATGTAGAGACCTGGGGACCTGATGTGTTATGGTGTCAGGACAGCCCAAAATGTTGGGTTTCATGAGGAGAGTCAAGAAACTGGCATTTTATAGTGTAAGGAGTCTCAGCATTACTAGGTGTATGTGTAGAGGCAGGGAACTGGGGTTTTAGGGTAACAAAAAATGCCAGGCTCTGTGCTCTATTTGGAGAACCAGGGAACTAAGATACTATGAAAGAAGAACACACAATGCTGATATTATGTATGTGGAGAGCAAGATTACAGAGTTTCTGTGATGGCCAGACTCTTCATTATACTGGGGTCTGTGTTGAATGGCACAGAACTGGAGTCTTTGATGACAGAACTTCTAGGTCTGTAGGGATCTTTGTGTAGTGCCTCAGAACTGATTTTCTATGAGAAAAGCATACTTGACTGCTGAACTCATTGTGTTCAAAGCAAAGGGATCTGCAGCCTGTGATGGCAGGATGTTCAGAACTGATGGCTTTGAGTGGTAAGCAATGGAATACTGAGTCAAGGATGTCTGGACTCCCAGGGCTGCTGCTTTTTTATATGGCAAACAAGGGAGCTGATGTTCTGTTGATAAGACTTGAAGTGCTCCCGGATTTATGGGAAACCTCAGGGAAGTGTGGTTCTGTGATGGCAGGACTCGCAGTACTGCTGGACTCTGGTAGCAAGGGAACTGGGATTCTATTGATGACTGGACAACTAGGACTACCGGTGTCTATGACGGCAGTACACAAAGGGCTGCTGCAATCTTCATGGAGACACAGAAAGTTGTGTTTCCATGATATCAGAAATACAAGGGCTGCTGGTGTCCACATGGAGAGGCAGGTAACTGCTGTTGTAGGATGGCAGAATTCACTGGGTTACTGGGCTGTATGTGGGGATCCAGGGAAATTGGGTTCTATGATGGCAGGATTCACAGAGCTGCTGAACTCCATGTGTAGGCAAGGGGAATTTATCACAGTACTGCTGGGATCTGCTTGGAGAGTAAGTTAACTTGGTTGTATGATGTCAGGAATTGCCAGGCTGCTGGTTTTAATGTGGAGAGCAGAGAAAATGGGTTTCTCTAATGACAGGATTCCTGGGGCTGCTGGTGTGTATGTTCAAGGGGAGACAATTGGGTTTCTATGATGGCAGAAATTGCAGGGCTTCTTGAATTTACATGGAAGTCCCAGAAAATTGGGGTTCTGTGATGTCAGGACTTAAAAACTTGCTCTGCTCTTTGTGGACAGCTAGGGAAATGGGTTCTTAGGATGGCAGGATGTGAAGGACTGATGGACTGCTGTAGAAAAGCCAGGCAACTTGGTTTCCATGATGGGTGAACACACAGTACTGATGGGCTGTATATCAGGAACAGAAGCATGGGGTTCTATCTGGTCAGGAAATCATACTGTCCAGAATTTCCATTGCTAGTGGTCTATAATGCTCATGGTCTAAGAATTACAATGTCTGCTGGAATCTATTTGGAGACCCACAATGCCAGGGCTGCTACTGTCCATGTTCAAAGCCAGGCAACTGGGATAATGATAACAGGAAACTCAGGGCTCCTGGGCACCAATTGTACAGACAGGTGACCGGGGTTCTATTGATGGATAGATGTGCAAGACTGTTAAATTCTATATCCAGAAAACTAGAGTTTTCTGATGGAAGGATTCTTAAGGCTGATCATGTCTACTGGCAGATACAAGAAACTTAATATCTAAAATGTGAATAATTGCAGAGTTGCACATGACCATATGGAGAGACAGGAACATACAGGACTGTGAGTTTGTAAGTCCTGACATCACAGAACCCCAATTTTCTATGACTTCCATGTAAATTCAAGAAGCCTTGCAATTTCTGCCATCATACAAACCCAACAGACAGGAACATGCATTCAAATGGAGACCCACCTAACTGGTGTTCTATGAGAGCAAGAATCACAGGGCTGCTGTGCTCCGTGGAAAGAGCTGACAGTTTCTTTTTTTAAAGGTGATGAAACACCATAGCTATTATGATTTTTAATTCAGATCCACATTTTTCTTCCTGGAACTCTTTTTAAGCCTGTCCCTCATTTTCATGACTTAAACAGATGGAAAGAACACAAACACATTTTGCTTTGAATACCTTCTTTCAGTTATTTGGTGTAAAACCTAGGAACAGACTTGAGTACTATGATAATTCTAATAATTCTAATTTTAACTTTTTGATGAAACTGCAATTATTCCACACACAAGTCACACATTTGTCTTCATTCTTACCAATGCTTGCTATTTTAATAATGGTTATATTAACAGGAGTGAGGAAATTTCACTGTGACTTTAACTTACATGTCCATAATTAATGAGACCTTAGGCATCTTTTCATGTTGCTAGGCAGGTGTATTCAAGTTCTTTTTCAAGTTGAAAAAAAAAATATATATATATATCCATTTATTTCTTTATGTGTGTTGGTGAGTCATAATAAGAAATAAGGGCAAGGCACAGTGTTGGATGCCTGTTATTCTAGTGCCTTGGAGAGGGTGAGGCAGGGGGAATACAAATTCAAAGCCATCCTGAACAACTTATTGATTCCCTAAAGCAACTTAGGAAAACCTTATCTAAAAATAAAATAGTTGAATAAATAAATAAATAAAGGTATGGGGATGGAGCTCAGTGGTTAAGTGTCCCTGGGTTTAATCTCTGGTACAAATATATATATATGGTCTTTGACCCAGTTTCCTGGCACTAACCTCCTGATCCTTCAATCTATGAAGCAGTGTGTCTGTTTGCAGCCAGGGAGGTGAACCATGGTCTATGATTCCTGGGTGGTCCTGGATGGCTGGGTGCAGTGGAACCACCTCTGTGATAAGCTCATTGGAACTTGAGCCCTCCCACAAGTTTGGGGAGGATTGAGGGTCTGAAATTTCAGGTGTTCACCATGAGCAATTATTTAATGAATCATTAAATGAAAAGCAAAAGGACAGGTGTTAAGGACCTTCCATGTTGCTGAAGGTGCTGGGAGGTGGTACTTGGAGAGGGCATGAAGTGACATGCCCTTTATGACTTCTTTTCCCTGTTTTTTGTCACCTGCCTGTTCAAGTTTATTATTTAAGATATGTTTGAAAGATAGGCTTTGTGGTGAATTGGAAGTACTAAGTACACTGCTTTCTGACCCCTGTGAGCCACATCAGGAAAAAAGAAGGGGCCTTGAAAGCTCACATTTGAGTCCATGAACCTGGGAGGTATTTACATCTTCTTGAGTCATCTTCAGTTTCTTTATTCTATGTTCTATAGATTTCATTGTAGAGATCTTTCACCTCCTTGGTTAGATTTATTCCCAGGTATTTTATTTTCTTTGAGGCTATTGAGAATGGAATAGTTTTCTTGATTACTTTCTCTGAAGATTAATTATTGATGTATAGGAAAGCTACTGATTTTTTATGTTGATTCTGTAACTTGCTACTTTGACAGATTTGCTTATTAGCCCTGATAGTCTTTTTGTGGAGGATTTTTTTTTTTGATCTTCTAAGTATAGGACCAAATCATCTGCCAATAGTAATAATTTGACTTCTTTCTTTCCTATTTTTAATCCCTTTATTTCCTTCTCTTGCCTAATTGTTCTGCCTAGAATTATATTAAACAGGAGTGGTGAAAGTGGACATCTTTGACTTGCTATTGATTTTAAAGGAAATGCTTTCAGTTTTCTCCCATTTACTGTGGGGTTGGCTTTAGGTTTCTTCATATATACCCTTTATGGTATTGAGGTAGGTTCCCTTCGATCCCTAGTTTTTTTATTGCTTTTATTTTATCAAATTTTGTGCCAAATTTTGTCAAAGGCTTTCTCTGTACCTATCAAGATGACTAAATGATTTTTGCCCTTAATTCTACTTATGTGATGAATTACATTTATTAATCTGTGTATATTAAACCATCCTTGCATCTCTGGTATAAAACCAAGTTGGTCATGATGTACAATCTTCTTAGTATGTTGTTGAACATGATTTGCTAATATTTTATTAGGTATATTTTTTAAAAGTCTAAGTTCATCAATGATAGTGGTCTGCAGTGTTCTTTACTTGATATGTCCTTATCTGGTTTTGATATGAGAGTGATACTAGCTTCATAGAATGTATTCGGAAGTGCTCCATTCCTTTGTATTTCATGGAATAATTTGAGGAGTATTGGCTTTAGTTCTTCTTTAAAGGTCTGGTAGAATTCAGCTGAGAATCCCTCTGGTCCCAGGGTTTTATTTTTTGGAAGGCATTTTTTATGGTCTCTATATATCATTCCTAGTTATTGGTCTGTTTAGGTTTACTATGTCCTCTTGATTCAGTTTTAGCAGATTGCATGTGTCTATTTCTTCTAGGTTTTCCAATTTATTGGAGTATAAATTTTCAATATAGTCCCTAATGTTCTGCTGAATTTCTGTAATGTCTGTGATTTCTTCATTTTCATCTCTAATTTTATGAATGTAAGTCTTCTCTCTTTTCATTTTGGTTAGTTTGGCTAAATGCTTATCAATCTTGTTTATCTCAGAGTTAGCCACTTTATTGCACAAAGTGTGTCCACTGAAAGCCCATTTCTGTGCAAGGGAAAACCTGCATTTACTTCCCCTTGGCCAGCCTTTCACACCCCCGTTTGCAGCTGCCTGCTCTTTCCAGTAGCATCCATTGGGCTTAGACACTGAACTTCTGCTGGAACCCAGAAGGCCTTGGTGGAAAACTCTTGTGTCCAAGATGAGGACAACCTGGTGTCTGTAGGACAGGGAACCTCCTGGCAGTGAGGAGGCGGGGCTTAGTGCCCCATGGGGAAGGGCCACAGGTCAGAGCAGTGCCCAGAGCCCAGCCAAGTGTAGGATCCCTTCCGCAGTCTTCCTTTCTGCCTTTCTCCTGAGAATTGCTTTCATGTATGCTATGTAGAAGTAGCTCCCATCCCACCTGTTAATTGGTATCATTCAGACTCAAGATCAGAGAGGCAGGGCCTGGGTATTTATCAACAGTTCTCAAAACTCCTTACATTTTGGTCCAGGCTCAGTCACTCACTATTCCTAGACATAACTTTGTCCCAGCCTCAACATCATGTGTAAACACCACCTCATGCCTATCAGCTTCTGGCCCCACCATATTGCAGGGCCCAGTCTTAGATGAAGGAAAAACCAAACCCACCTGGATTGAACACTGAGAAATCTCAGATCCAAAGCTTGAGAGAAAGGTTTAAGTCTTGAAAGGAGGAATAGCAAATGAGGGCATTTATTTTTTATTTTTAACTTTTATTTTCTTTTTATGTGGTGCTGAAGATCGAACCCAGGGCCTCACATGTATGAGGCAAGCACTCAAATCACTGAGCCACAACCCAGCCCCACAAATGAGGGCATTTACTGCATGGTTCTCCAAACAATGTGGGGTATATTGAAGTATGGGCGAGTACCTATGTGGAATTACGTCATGGCTGCAGTGACGCGAAGTGTGAGTACAAGCTGAATACAGAGCTATGGAGAGGGGAGCAGGATCCATGCCCAGAGGGTGGCAGTGCTGCAGAGCCCCAGAGCACATCCCAACCCTGAAAGCACCAGCTCCTCGCCGCCCATCTAGCGGGAACCAGGACAGCACTGCCACCGCCTGGCGCAGGAGAGAAACGACAGCACATGGCCAAACCACACAGGCGTGGGCCAGGGTGCAGCGGAATTAGAACTCAGAAACCACGACCTGGAATGCAGCCCTTTCTCCCACTCCAGCACCCTGGATTGACTTTATGCAGCCTGGGAGGCCACTCGCCTTCCCAGGTGCGGCTTCAGGGGTCCCAGGTCTCCACGCTCTGCTGCCAGAAAGGCCCCCTGTTTGTGTCGCCCTTAGGAGATACCTGGTGGACAGAAGCCAGGTTGTAGGTTTCTGAAAGGTGCTTAATCTATTCTGCAGTGGAAACTGTGGGCTTGGCTTCCGAGCACCGCGGCTCTGCCCTTTCTCCTCCAGGCTCCCCAGCCCCAAGAGGCGCTCACCTGCTCTGCTCCACTCCCACAGTGCGGCCACCAGTCCCCGGGAGGCAGGGACACTCTGCTTGCCAGGAGGACACCTGCAGGATTTCGCTGGGTTGGAGCTTTAGTTGCTAACCTCACGGCCACTATGGATCAATGAAAATGAAGGGAAAAGTTAAGTTGGAACAACAGATAACACCTCTGCAGCCTCTGGACACCGAGAAAGTCGCTCAGATGGCATAGTGTGCAAACCCCAACAACTGCTAAAATCAGGGCAATATGTAAAGGAGCGACCTCATTTTCTAGGTCAACATCACCATCTTCCTGAGGAATTTAACATGGGTGTGAATTGACAGACTTGGGAACTATCTTCTTGATTTTGAATGATGCAAAGTAGAAAAGCATGTGTTGGTTAATGTGAAGTCCCCAGCATCCTAAGGAACAATCAGAGATGGTTGTGCATGATCCAAGCACACAGCAGCCTGTTCCAGAGAGGACAGCTAGCCAGAAGGGTTGGAGAACAGCTGCTGTAAAGTGCTTCTCTGCTGAGAAAGTGAGTTTACATCTCCGTCCTTTGAGTACTCAGTGGAACTCCCCAGATGAGGCAACCGATGTGGTAAGAATGCCACCCTGTAGAATCAGCTCTGTGGGGAGCAGGGTGCTCATTTCCTCCACATACCCCTTTACTCAGGCCAGGGTGCATACTGTAATCTGGTGACTTCCTTGTGGATGGGCACCCATGTGAACGCACTACTGCAAAATTAAGAAAAATTCCAAGAAACTGTCAGATTTGTTTTCTCAGCTTCCCCTATGTGCTGTACAGATGCAAAGATCAGGCTGATTCCACAGCAAGGAACAACTCCTCAGATTGCAGAGACAACCTACAGAATGGAAGAAGAAAATTCATAATCTATAGATCTGGCATGGGGTTGATATCCAGCATATATAAGATACTCCAAAAGTTCAATAGCAAAAAACTAAGTAAACAGATCATAAATGTGCAGTAGAACTAAATAGACCTTTCTAAAAAAAAAAAAAAAAAAAAAAAAAAAAAAAA
>NW_026000206.1:13470169-13485328 GCF_001458135.2 Marmota marmota marmota
TAAAAAAAAAAAAAAAAAAAAAAAAAAAAAAAAGCTCAGAACAAGTTTGAGAGAACTTTATCTTAACTATATTAGTTTGCAATCCTGAACAAGGAATGTCTGCATTCATTTATATTAAATTTGTTTTCTTTCAATTGTGTTCAAGGTTTTCTGAAAGTACATTTGTATTTTAAGATTTTTAATTAAGGACTTTAATTTTGGGCGGGTGCTATTGTAAATGGTAATGCTTTATCTGGGCACAGTCATAGTGGCACTTGCCTGTAATCCCAGTGGCTTAGGAGGCTGAGATGGGAGGATTGCAAGTTCCTGGATTGCAAGCCAGACTCAGCAACAGCAAGGAACCAAGCAACTCAGTGATCCCTGTCTCTAAATAAAATACAAAATAGGGCTGGGATTGTGGCTCAGTGGTCAAGTGCCCCTGAGTTCAATCACCCTCCCCAATTTTTTTTCTTATTTTAGTTTTCAAACTTCAAAAACTCCTACACATTATTTATAATATATAGGAAATCAAAGGACTTTTTTTCCAGTGGCTATTTACTTTTTTTTTTTTTTTTTACTTCCACCCATTTAGATCAAGACGTGGGATGGTATGCTCTACTTCTGTTTGATGTCCTGGAGTAATTAAACAAATTTCAGAGTTTTCCCAGTGTTGCCATAAGGGGGCGCTTAGCCATGGTTAAACAAGGAGCGCCCAGTGTCCTGTACTGTCCACATCGACCAGCAGGGGGCGCACAGAGTCACTCTCTCCTATTCCTGTGACAATCCCACCTTCAGGGAGTGGGTGTCCTGTGTTTACAGCGAGCTTCCTTCTCCTGGTACCCACCTTGGAAGACCCC
The DNA here is from genome assembly GCF_001458135.2 of Marmota marmota marmota. Taxonomy (NCBI): domain Eukaryota; kingdom Metazoa; phylum Chordata; class Mammalia; order Rodentia; family Sciuridae; genus Marmota; species Marmota marmota. Next base: position 13,471,006 of record NW_026000206.1, read on the forward strand.
ACAGTTGGGGAAGCCTGGGGATGCTTGTGGGGGGAGTGTTTCTTCTCCTCAAGACCCACCCTGGGAGATGCTGCTGTTGGGGACACTGGGAGGACACCTCCTACAGTGAGGACCAGAGATTCCTAATCCTCAGGATCCACCTGGAGAGATGCCCCTGCTGGGGACACTTCAGGGCCATGGCTATAGTGAGCATCAGAGCTTCCTTATCCTAATGACTCACCTGGGATATGCCATGGCCTGGGGACACCTGAAAAGCATGGGGACATCCAGAGGGCCATAGCTTTCTTCTCCTGGTGACCCTCCTGGGAAGACACCATGGCCTGGGATGCTGGGGGCAGTGTCCATGGTGAGGACCAGAACTTCCTTCTCCGCTGCTGCCCAGTGTGCTGAGGAAGCAGCCCTGCTACATTCTTTACTTTCCCTGGTAACATTTTAGTCGGACTTATTTTTACAAAAGTATCCTTTATTGAGGCTTTGGCCACTTGCCAACATAGCATGTCAAAGTGTTTCGCTGGGATTGGGGGTGTTTCTGGGGAGAAATCCTAGGACAGAAAGGGGAAATACAGATACAACCTCAGGATGGTGCAAGGAGGGCAAGGAGGGCCCAGCATTGGAAGCCACACTAGGGCCTGAGGGAAGAGCTAATGTACATCTCATTTCTTGTTTTTATTCATGTTATAATGGCTCATTTTTTTGGTACCAGGGATTGAACTCAGGGGCACTCAACCATATCTGGCACTGAGCCATATCTCCAGCCCTGTTTTGTATTTTATTCAGAGACAGGGTCTCACTGAGTTGCTTAGCACCTTGCTTTTGCTGAGGCTGGCTTTGAACTTGAGATCTTCTTATCTCAGCCTCCAGAGCCTCTGTGATTACAGGCATGCACCACTGTGCCTGGTTATGGCTCACTTTTGTTATAGTGTTAAAGTACTTGAAAAATACTGATTGAAAAGTGAATGTATTAAAACCCCAAATTACTTTAAGTGTAAATATTGTGTCTGTTAAAAGAATAATCTAATGGATGGAGTTCTAGCTCAGTGGTGGAGGTGTGATGAGCATGTGTGAAGATCTGGGTTCAAATGCAGGCACTGCAAGAAAAACCTAACCAAACAAAATTGTGCAGTATTAATTACCTACTATTTTCAATAGGTAAGTTACATGGAAAGAAAAGGAAGGAGGATCTAAGATGCATTAATCACATGCAATGGAATCTCCTAGTATGAACCAGATTTATTTATATTTAAAACTATAAAATTAATTTGAAACAATTGGAGAAATCTGTGTATTGACTGGGCATATGAGATTAAGGAATCATCTGTGATTATTTCTACTGTGAAAATATTATTGTGGTTGCATTAAAGAGTTCTTCCCATTACATGACTAAAATTTTTTTTTGTAGAAGAAGCCAGATGATAGTGGGTTTTGCTGGTGATCCTGCTCACAGCAGGGTGAGCTCTCTGGTAAGTCCCAGAGTACTGGCTGTGTGGGTAGTCATCTGGCTTCACTACTCAGAATCCTTGGGTGTAGACTTCAGCACCTATGAACCCAACAGTGAGAGTTTTGTGGGCAGAGTGCAGAACCACATCACCCAGGATTGTCAGGGGCCCCAAACTCCCAACAGCCTCTGCTGTGAGGGCTGCATGGGCAGAACAACAGAGTATATTGTACATAATTCTCAGTGCCTGCAGCTCCCAGAGGCCTCTGTGATGAAGGTTGCGAGATCAGAAAGCCAAACTACATTGCCCAGAATTCCTGGGCATGCCTTTGTGAATGCATAGCCTGCAGCTCCCATGGCCCTACATGGTCATGACTGTGTGGGAAGAACTCTGGGCTACCCTACCCAGAATCCCTGAGGATTCCTGGATGAATGGGCAACCTATAATTCTGAGAGCTTTCTCTGTTGAGGGCTCCATTGCTAGAGCATTGGATGACACTACCTAGAATCCTCAGATTACTGGAACAAGCATGTGGCCTGCAGCTTTCATGTCCTGTTGGTAGGGTGTGCAGGCAAAACACTGCGCTACATTACCCAGAATCCTCAGGTGGGCCAGCTCCCAGGATCCTCTGTGGTGCACAGGCAAAACACTGGACTACATTTCCCATAATTTTTAGGTTGCTGTAGCTTCCAGAATCCTCTATGGTCAGGACTGTTAGACGAGAGAAATGAATTCCACTACCTAGAATCCTGGGACAGGGGAGTGTCAAGGAGAATGTGCAGCCTACAACTCCCTGAGATGTCCACTGTGAGAACTGTGCAGGCCGAAGGCCAGACTACAGTACTGCTCAGAATCCCCAGGTGAACATGCAGCTGCAGTTCTCAGAGGCCTGCATGGTGAGGGCTGCACTGGAGGAGCACCAGATTATACGAGCTAGAATCCTCAGAGTACCAGGGCAAGCTTGTGGCTTGCAGTTTCTATAGTCCTCCTGGCAGGGGTGTATCAGCAGCCCCTGGGAATTGTACACTCAATTCTCAGGGGCTGCAACTCTCAGGATCCGCCCTGATGAGAACTGGAGAGAGCTGAACTATACTACCCAGAATCTTTGGTGGGAGACACCCAGGCCAGCATGCAGCCTGCAACTCCCAGAGGCCTCCATGGCATGGGCTATGAACGCAGGTCAGACTACACTGCCCAGGATTCCTGGGGGAATGGAAGCTCCCAGACATCTTCCTGTGAGGGCTTTATGGGCAGAGCTTTGGATTGTGCTACCCAGAGTCCCCAGGAGTACCTGGCCAGGAATGTGGCAGGCGGCTATCAAGAGCCTTGATGAAGAGGTCCACTTAGGTAGGGTAGATTGCTGCACTACCTAGAACACCAAGTGGCCCACAGCTCCCAGAGACCTCTGAAGTCAGGGCTGAAGAACTGACTACAGTGTCCAGAATTCTTGGGGGTGCACAGCCACAGGAGCCACCTTGGTGAGGCTATACCAACATAGTACCAGACTTTAATTTCCATGATCTTTGGGGGATCTGCAGCCTCCAGAGCAAGGGCTGCATTGTAGAATAATGGATTACACTATCCTGGGGCTGCCAGGCAAACACATGGCTTGCAGCCAACTTAGGCTTCCAGAGTGAGTGCTGCACCTGCAGAACACCAGACTGCACTGCCCAGAAAACTTGGGGGCCTGTGTCTTCCAAAGCCTTCACATTGAGGGCTGGGTGGCAGAGTGCCAAAATACACTTGTGGTCCATACCTCCCAGAGGTCTCTTGGGGGGAGGGCTGCATGGTCAGAGCACAACTACTCTGCCCAGGTCCTCTATGGCAGAGTAGTCTTGGCACTCAGCTCCCAAGGTCCTCTATGGCAAGGCTTGTGTGGACAGGACATCTGATATGCTGACCCAAATGGTGAGTGAGTGTGCAGCCCATTGCTTCCAGGGGACTCTATGGTGAGAGATGGGTAGGTAGGACAGACTGAATTATCTAGATTGCCCTGAGTCAAGGATGGGCAATTATCTAGATTGCCCTCAATGTGGCTGGCAGCTCCCAGATGCCTCTGCTACTAGAGGAGGGCAGGTAGGATGGAGTGCACTGTCTAGAACCACCCTGGGGTTCTGGGAGTTTGCTTCTGAGCTCAGGTTCTCCTCATCTTGACAGTGGCCATCCTGGGATGGGATTTAACAGATTGTTTTAAAAACCCTGATTCTAAAATGGGTCAGCCCCGGGCTAAGTCGCTCTATCTCAAAGACTACACATTCCAGAAGCCTCTGTGGGTCTGTTTCTGGCCTTCTGCCCTTGGGCACATGAGTGAGTATCTGGACTCCCTGAGGCTGCCTCCATCAGTGCCTCTGCCAGCCTCACTCAGGCTGCTGCAGCCCTTGGCCTGGTGGAGTGCAGGGAGGGGGTCTCCTGGACTCCATTTCTCCTCTCCTGAGATTCCACTCCTCAGGTGCCACAGCCAGACCTAGTTACAGCAGTGGGAACAGATTTTATTCAGTAACTGCTGAGGGTGGAAGAAAGCGCTGACATTCACCAGGGAGCCAGGAGAGGCCCCACCTCTGAGCCGTGAGCAGCTCCTGTGCTGCGCGTGGCCAAAGGGGCATGGTCAACAAGGGGTGGGGCCTCGCTGCCATCTTTAATGCCACCTCCTTCTGAGGAGCTGGCTTCCCCCTCAGGACCAACCCGGGAGAGCCCCAGTCCTCGGAGTGTTGGGTCACTTCACAGGGAGGGCAGAGCTCCCTTCTCAGAGCAGATTGGGACCCTCATGGGTCATGCCTCCAGGGACTCCCAGAGCTCCCTTCTCCTCAGAGCAGCCTCAGTGGACTCTTGGCTTAGGGACTTTTGTGAGTCATGTTCCTAGGGATGCCTGGGGTTCCTTTCTCCTCAGAGCAGCCTGAGGGAGACCTCTGTCTTGGGGACCCTCGTGTGTCATGTTTCTAGGGACACCCAGAGCTTCCTTCTCCTCAGAGCAGCCTGAGGGGGATGCCTGTCTTGGGGACCCTCGTGGGTCATGTCTCTAGGGATGCCAGGAACCCCTTTCTCAGAGCAGCCTGAGGGGGACACCTGTCTTGGGGACCCTCGTGTGTAATGTTTCTAGGGTTGCCTAGGGTTTCCTTCTCCTCAGAGCAGCCTGAAGGAGATCCATGGTTGGGGACCCTCGTGGGTCATGTCTCTAAGGACACCAGGAACCCCCTTCTCCTCAGAGCATCCCGAGGGAGATGCCTGGTTAGGGACCCTCATGTGTCATGTTTCTAGGGGCGCCAGGACCTCCCTTCTCAGAGAAGCCTGAGGGAGATGCCAGGGTTGGTGACCTTTGTGGGTTATGTTTCTAGGGGCGCTGGGAACCCCCTTCTCCTCAGAGCAGCCTGAGGAGGACACTTGTCTTGGGGACCCTCATGTGTCATGTTTCTAGGGACACCCAGAGCTTCCTTCTCAGAGCAGCCTAAGGGGGACGCCTGTCTTTGGGACCCTCATGTGTCAGGTTTCTAGGGTTGCCTAGGGTTTGCTTCTCCTCAGAGCAGCGTTGGGCTGATGCCTTGCTTGGGGGATGCACGGAGCTTCCTTCTCCTTAGAGCAGCCTCAGGGAGAGGCCTCAGAAGCTTTTGGATGGACAGTGGTAGATGAGGAAAATGTGGGGAGGGTGACTAGAAAGTCCCCAATCTGGGCCTGAGAGCTGAGGGGAGCCTGGCTGTGAGCTCCTTCTCTTCTCTTTCAGCAAGGCTCACCTTATAGAAGGGCCCCTTCCTTGAGGCTGTGACCCTCGTCATCATAACATGGCCAGCCTGGGTGTTTTCTGAGGAAATTGACATGTAGGAAGGAGGAGCATTGAGGGAAGGTCCTGAACCCAAAAAGATGGAGCCTTAGTGTACTCCATTACTTGTTTTCCTGAATGTTTTTTAAAAATATTATTTAATCCTAAATACAATATTTCAAACAAAGTCAGAATTTATTAAAATTTTATTTCTCATCTTTCATGGAACTAAAGTCAACCACATTTTGTTTTGGTTGATACAATCACAGTTTAATTGAGAGTGTCTGTATATTTTTCTATCTTTCTTTCTTTCTTTTTTGCAGGGAGGGTACCAGGGATGAATCAGGGGCACTTGACTACTGGAGCCACATCCCCAACTCCATTTTGTATTTTATTTAGGGAAAGGGTCTCACTGAGTTGCTTAGTGCCTTGCTTTTGCTGAGGCTGACTTTGAACTCATGATTCTCCTGCCTTAACCTCCAGAGATGCTGGAATTATAGGTGTGTGCCACCATGCCCGGCTATCTTCCCTCTTTAAAAAATGTTTTTATTCGTGCATTTTAATTATATGTAACAGTGGGGTCCTTTTGATGTAGGCATACATGCATGAAATATAATTTGTTCCATTTCATCCCCAGTATTTCTACTTTCTCTTCCCTCCACCCTCCCTGTCAGTCCCCTTCCTCTACTCCATTGACCACCTGTCTATTTTCATGGGATCCCTCCCTTATATTTCCTTATTTCTCTCTGGCTTTTACATCTTAAATAAAACATTCAACCCTTCACTTGAGTCTGGTTTATTTTACTTAGCATGTTGTTCTCCATTTCCATACATTTACAGCAGATGCCATAATTTCATTCTTCTTTACATCTGAATAAAACACCATTGTGTTTACATCTGAGGAAAACACCACATTTTTATCCATTCTGTTGATGGGCACCTGGGCTTTTTCCATGACTTGTCTATTACGAATTGTGCTGCTATAAACATCGATGTGCCTGTATCACTGTAGCATGCTGATTTTTAGTTCTTTTGGATAAATACCAAGGAATGGAATCTCTGGGTCACATGCTCTAGCTTTTTGAGGAATTGCCATTCTGCTTTCTAGAGTGATTGCACTAGTTTGTAGTCCCACCAACAATGTGTGAGTGAACATTTCCCCCATATCCTCTTAGCATTTATTATTTGTATTCTTGATGTTTGTCATTCTAACTGGAGTGAGATGAAACCTCAATGAAGTTTGCTTTGCATACCCCTGATTGCTAGGGATGTTGATAATTTTTTTCCCCATATATTTCTTGGTCATCTGTACTTTTTCTTTTGAGAAATGTCTGTTTAGTTCTTTTTCTTATTTTTGATTGAGTTATTAATTTTTTGGTGATAAGTATTTTGAGTTCTTTATATAGTATTGATATTGATCCCCTGTTGGAAGAGTAACTGATAAAGATTTTCTCCCATTCTATAGCTCTCTTTTCATGCTTCTGCTTCCTTTGCTGTGCAGAAACTTTTTAATTTGAAGCCATCTCTCTTTGATTCCTGATTTTATTTTTGAACTTGTGTCTTGTTAAGGAAGATAGTGCCTATACCAATATGTTGGAGAGTCAAGTTTCTATGAGTCTAATCTAGCTTTTCCACTGACTTACATCTTCATTTTAGAAATCCTTTATCTTTGATTGATCTATAATAAACAGCATCTTATATTTTAGTTTTCAAGTGCTCTACAGCTTCTGCCAAGTAGTTAATTGCCCATGAACATTAAAATGATGACAAAGATAAAGTTAGAATAAAAGGAAGTGGGATTTATAATAACAATGCATTTCTTTTCACCTGTCCCTGGTTTTTTTTGTTGTTGTTGTTGTTTTGTTTTGTTGTTGTTGTTGTTGTTGAAGTACTGGGAATTGAGCCCAGGATTTCATGCATGCTAGGTAAATCCTCTACCACTGAGCAACATCCCTAGTTTTTTTTTTTTTTTTTAAGACATTATCTGGCTAAGTTGCCTGGGCTAGCTTCAAATGTGCAATCTTCCTGCCTCAGCCTCCCAAGTAGCTGGTATTACAGTCATGGGCCATCATGCCTGACTACTTTCCTCTTTTAGCATATGTAATAAATACCTGCCACTTGTAGCACTTCTAGGCAGCAGGTACAGAGCAGGTGGTAGTGGCTGGCAGCGGAGAAACTACTTCCCCTGGATTCAGGGTGGCTGCTGGAACCTCATTCAGTGGGCGGATGGTGGATCAGGCAGGCTGTCACTGCTAGGGGCTCTGCTTCAGCCTGTTCCCTCCACCCATGGAAGGCTGGAGATTGACTCTGAACTAACCACCAAGACTGTCATTGCCACCGGTTGTCCCTCCAGTCCCTTCCCCCCACCCTCCTCCAGACTCCGCCCCACCACAGGTGTGTGTGTAGAGGGCTGCCCTGCCTCCCTAGACACCCCGCTCCTCTTTAAGACTGCCGCCCACTAGGCTCGGAGAAGCAGGCTTTCTTGCTGTAATTTGCAGTATGTTTGCAGAGGTGCACAAAAAAATGCCTGTTGTATAAACATTGACATTCTTCATTGGATGGAATACCTTAACCATATCATGCTTCCATATACCATCAAATGAATTTAGGAAACTCACTTCTTTCTCTTTTCTTCTCTCTAGATCATGAACATTTGAAATGAAATCAGAATTTGTTAAAGGACAGGTAACGCTCAACCGTGAGCCTTGGTAATCCCAGGCTCTTGTCCAGAGGGAGATCTCTAAGCACTAGTCCAAGCTTTTCTATGCTAATTGATTGATTTACAGTTTTCTTATTTTAGAGTCATGTTGCAATGTCTGTATTTACTAGGAAATCTCCCATGTCCTCTGGGTTTCTAGTTTTGTGCAGTAGAACTTGTCCAACTTTAATTTTTTTTTTTTTTTGGTAGATGTAGATGGACAACATGCCTTTTATTTATTTTTTTATGTGGTGCTAAAGGTCAAACTCAGTGCCTCACACATGCAAGGCAAGCACTCTGCTACTGAGCTTCAGCCTCTTGTTCAACTTTTAATTTCTCCTCTTTCTAGTTTTCTACAAAATTCTTAATCCTGTGAACTTTTGCTATTTTTCATTAGCAATATTTAAAAAGTATACTTTTAGCTTATTTTGTTTTAGATTGAGAGAATTTATTGTTTGAAAATTTTCATGATAATCTTAAATGATTTTAATTAATTTCTGCTTATTATGACATCTTTGGGGCTACATGTGCAGCTTGGTGGCAGAGCACTTTCTTAGCACATGAGAAGTCCTGGGTTCTATCCCAGCATGACACACAATGCCTATGACAGGACCCAAGTGTCAGAGGTATCCACAGGTATTGTTTAAAAAGATTATGTATTTACACACACACCACAATACCTCTTCCAAATTTGGATAAAATTATTGTAAGCAAAATTTTAAATCATTTTTAGAAGATAAAAGCAGAATGGTGATATTTTTAGTGCCAACTGTTGATATTGTATGATACCTAAAACTACTATGGATGAAATTTCATCAGGATTCAAATCATTACAATATGTAAGAGACAAATAGTAGCTGCTTTTTGCAATATGGATACATATACTAAAAATAAATTTTTAAACATAGTTTCTTTTCTACTTTTCAAATTCAGTAAGAATTTCTATGTTTTATTAAAGTTCTATATTCATCAAAAAGTTAGTTTCCCTTATTCCCTGCAAGCAAGTGATGGGTCTCTGATGAGCATGATGCTTTATGTTGTCAGGAATTCTTGTTGGAGAACTCTGTTAAGTGTTTCCTCTCTGTTCACAATATCACTTAAAAATGTGCTAACATGGGCTGGGGCTGTAGCTCAGTGGCAGAGCACTTGCCTAGCATGTGTGAGGCACTAGGTTTGATCCTTCATTTGTTTAGCACCACATAAAAAATGAGACAAATAATGGCATGCTGTCCATTTACAAGTATTAAAAAAAACTAAAAAGATGTACCAACATGCTTTTGATTTCAGAAATTTGAATTTCTTTTGAGATTACATTTTTATTAGTACTTAGAGTTATTTCATGTGGGAATTGCCATGGTTACATTTTATCCTAATATCGGTGCCCCTATGTGCTTATATGGTGGCTTTTAGAACAGAGTTGAATATATCTGTATTTGTTGGATTCATTAGAAAAGCACATACACTTTTCATTTTGATTAAAGGGTTATCAGATGAATTTGTAGAAGAAGAAATTAGACATATTAGTATTGTGAGCTGAACAAAGAGTAGGGGAGGTTGACATGGTTGTCTTTGATCAGATGTCTGGCCTGGAGAATGTTTTGGTATTGGGGATCACGCACTAAGCTATATACATCCCCAGCCTTTTAATAAATTTTATTTTGAATCAGGGTCTTGATAAATTGCTCAGGTGGGCTTCAAATTTGTGATCTTCCTGCCTTCGCCTCCAAAGTAACTGGGGTGACAGGCATGTATCAAAGTGCCTGGAGTATCCTGGGGGATCTTGATATCAGTATCACATGTTTCTAATGTGTTTATAATTTCCTAAGCTAAATTATGTCCATTTTTCTTCTCAGCAGTAAATAAAGCCTTTTTTTTGTTTTGTTCTATATTTAATGTGAATATGCTTTGTGAAGTGACACTGCTGTTCATGATGGTTTGGCTGTGCAAGCCACTATAAGGAGATTATTTTGATTCTGATAATCTCAGCTGTGTTTCAGGTCCAACATATTTTCCTAGAAGCAGTGGTTAGTCATTTTCTGTTTGATTCCACAAGCAAGACACAAATTCTTTTTTGTTCCCTTTGTGGTGCTGGGGGTTGAACCCAAGGACTCCTGCCTGCTGGGCAAGCACTCTTCCATTGCACTGCTTCCCCAGTCCCATAGATCCTTTAGTTATCATTAGCTTCATGACTAGCTTGAGTGATAATAAAATCACTTAGAAGTTTAGCTGAATTTGGAAGCATTCAAGAGTTTGGGCATCCAGTAACTCTTTGTGATTTCTAAAAGACAAAGTATTTTCCTATAACATAGCAGCATCTAAGGTCTCTCCTGAGCTGAGCTGCTACCTATGCTCCTCTGGGCTCACTACTTCCTGCAGGGCACTATGGAGGAGATGATGTTTTTGTCCTTTTATAGTCTTTTGCTCAGAAGGAGTCACTCTTTATGGTCACCAATCTGCTTTCTCTTTCTCTTTTCTTTGACTTTTTGTCCCAATGGCAAATATTTGATTCTATTACTGCTAAAGGTTATGTATAGAGACAAAATAAAGACAAAGACTCTTTGGGATAAGAAATTCAATCACAGTGAGTCAATATGCCATTGGATTTCTTTTTTTTTTTTTTTACAAAATGACTCTTTTGAGAAAGTTCAGCCATGAATTGAAATAGAGTCTCTAAAATGTTATTTTTTTCTCTAAAATGATCAAGTTTTTAGAAGGCAAATCCAGGACCTAGAGACAGCATGAAAATATAATGTTTACATATATGTTATTATTTCAACATAAAAAGAGGCTCATATCTTGAATATATGTTAGTTTGAATTATTTAATTGTTATAAATGTTTATAAATAGTGGTAGAGCATTTGCCTGGCACATGTGCGGCATTGAGTTTGATCCTTAGCACCACATAAAAAATAAAATAAAGTTATGTCCATCTATAACTAAAAATTTAAAAACATTTTTAAAAGTTTATAATAAAATATAGAATTAGATAAGAATTTCAATTGTATGAATAATTAAACAAGCAGGTGTTTGAGGAAAAAAATATAACCATGTCTTAAGGTTTTATTTTAGAGTATTTTTATCTTTAAAAAAAATTTATTTTTTAGTTGTAGTTGGACACAATACTTTTATTTTATTTATTTATTTTTGTGTGGTGCTGAGGATCAAACCCAGGGCCTCATACATGCTAGGAGAGCACTCTAACACTGAGCTACAACCCCGCCCTAGAGTATTTTTATCTTTATAAATCACAAAGAATGTGATTTAATGTATTTTTATCTTTATAAATCACAAAGAATGTACAGAGATTTCCCAGGTAGCCTCGACCTGGTTTTTCCCTTGTTATAACTTAGGTGCAGTATCTCAGATGTGTTAACATCTTAGACCACTTTTCATGAAGAACAAATACCGATATGCTACAATTAACTATTATATTACTATTAACTATTATATTAATATTACTAATAGTAATATAATATCCATGCACTTCCTTTGGATTCTGCCTCTTCTGTTCTAGGACTCCATCCAGGACCCCACATGACATCCAGTTATCATGTTTCCAAGGACTTCTCTTAGGGTGACTATTTCTCTGACCTTCCCTGTTCTGACAATCTTGACAGTGTTGAGGAAGACATGTCAGGTATTTTTAGATTGGTCTCCACTGGGGTTCCCCCCACTTCCCACCACCCAATATTTAGCCTGAGGCTGTGGGTTTTGCCTGAGGCTGGGGGTTTTGTCTTCTCAGCATAACCAGGGATCTAAATTCTACAATACCCAGTTGTTCCCAGAAAGACCCTGAGTTGTTTTACTGTTTTAGGAAGGGGATATGACAATATTGATTGACTTTTTTCTAGAACAAGTTTTCAAATTTTACTTTCCAGTATCATGCCTAAATAGGTAATGTGAGGTAGGTACAATTGAGACTTCTCTTGGATACTTTATATCCCCTGTTGACCAGGAAATTGAGTAGAGAGCCATTGTCCTCTGAAACTATTTTTCTGAAGATCCAAACAAAAGAAAGTCATCTATATATTGATGTAACACTGTTTCAGGGTATGACCAATCCATGAGGTCTTGTGCCAGTGTTTGTCTAAATAAAACTTGGCTAACTTTGAATTCCTGGGGAAGGACTGTTCATGTAATTTGTACAGACTTATAAGTAGGCAAATAGAGGTTGGCCACTTGGATATAGAGGAATCCAGAAAAAAGTCATCCTTTAGGATGAGGACAGTAGAATAAGCAGTTCCTTTGGGAATCGGGGTAAGGAGAGTATATAGAACTGGAACCACTGGATGCAAAGGGACTACTGCTTCATTGATTATACAAAGTTCTTGAACTAATCTCCATTTGTTGGGAAATTTGAGACCCCAAATATAGTAGTATTCTTGGTGCTATATCAAAAGTCCTTGTCATTTCAAATTTAGTATAATGGGTATTAATCCCACCTTGGCTTCTAGTTTAAGGTTAATGGTCTAGGGCCTCTGGGTAGCCCAGGATGACTGGGTACAGTGGAACTAACCCTGTGATCAGAGGGTTGGAACTTGATTCTTTCCATATTTGGGGGGAGTATTGAAGAGTTGATGGTTCAGCTGATTACAAGTGAGCAATGGTTTAATTAATCATGGCTACCAAATGAAGAATTTAGATAAAGTAAAAGGACAGGATTTAGGGACTCCCTGTTACTGAATGTGCTGGGAGGGTGCTGCCTGGAGAGGGCAGGAAAACTACATGCTCTTTACCACTTACCTTTCCCTGTGTGTGTTGTCATCGGCCTGTTGAAGTGTATTATTTGGGATATATTGAAAGATATGCTTTATGGTGAAATGGTGACACTAACTACACTGCTTTCCTGGCTGCCTTGAGCCATTTCAGCAAATAAATCAAACAGAGAAAGAGATCATGGAAACTCTCATTGTTGTCCACATTGGACAGGAGTAGTGGGTCACCTGAGAGTAGTGGGCCAAAGTTGCTTTCTGCTGGCATCTGAAGAGAAATCTGTCTTGTGAGCCTGAGCCCTTAGGCTGTGGGAGCTGCTGCCATCTGCAGGTAAGTGGTGTTACAGTTGATATTAGGATTGGGGTTAGGAGTTGGGTTAGTGGTTAAGGTGGGGAAGGGGTTGGGCTTGGTTAGGGAAAGCATTCAAGGATTAGGGTTAGGTTTAGAGTTTAGGGTCAGATTTATGGGTTAATGTTACAGTCAGAGGATTAGAGTTAGTGGTAGATTTTGGGATAGATTTGGGAGTAGATTGGGAATGGTATTAAGTTAGGGTTTATGCATGAGTTAGATTTAGGGTTAAAGATTTAAGGTTATTTTTGTTAGGGTTTGAATTTTATTGCATGAAGAAGGGCAGCAGGAAAGAGAAGTAAGGAAAAAGAGAGTGGGTGGCAGAAGGAAAAAGATCACAAAATGATTTGAGATGATGTTAACCTTCCAAAGTTTTGCAGAAAATTGTAATAATGGTTGATGTCAGAATAAATATCAAAAGGTGTTTTAGATGTCACAAATCAAATTTTGAAGAGAAATATATGTGGTAAGAATCAACAAATTAGAAGATAATCCAGTTCTTCCATAATTAGAAGTGAATAGGTATATTATCCTCTTGTCTCAGTGATTGCAGGAGTTGAGGCTGGGAACCTTGTGGGTGCATGTGTGTAGGAGGCTAGCCAGGGGGACACAGCTGGTACTCCATGGAGCAAAATTGACTGAGAGGATTGGGAATTCATGGGAGAAACAAAGAAGGAAGAGTAGAGCTTCTCTCTTTTCACTGCCTTTCTTCTGGAAAATGCTGGGAGCCATTAGCCAAGTAGGTATGACAATTTCCTTGCCAGCGTACCCCATGTTGCAGTGACATTGAATGTAGGTGACCTTGCTCAAGGACCAAGGCGGATTAGGGCGTTCCCGGTTTAGATTCCAGGTTTAAGGTTTAAGATTATTCCTGCTGGGAATAGGGCGTATCCTGCTGCCTGAGTTCCCCTTGAGTTCTCACGGGATTCAGACAATATATTTTGGGAGACAGAAGCCCAGTGGAGGTGGATTTTGGGCAGAGAACGTGGATTTGGGCAGAGAACGTGGATTTCCCCAGAACGTGTTTGTAGACGGCTGGTGTGAGTTCGGGAATAAAGAGTTGCTGTTTGAATCTACAAGCTGTGTGGTGGCTCGTGATTGTGTGCCCAGCCTGACTGCGGCATTTGTGCCCAGCCAGACTGTGGCATTTGGCGGCTTGTACGGGGAACTTCTGAAGCTTGGAGGTAAGTGAAATTGCTTGCCCCTGAGGAAGAGCGAAAGAATGGGTGACCAATTCAAAAAACAATGTGTTATTGTTTTGATTTATCTTGTTTTTGTTTCAAGCTGCCTATCCCTAGAAATTTCTCAGGCAAACTGGAAAAAATGGTTGACTAAAGGTTTGAAGTTTGTCGGCCCGGAGGAAGAGAAAATTGATA
>NW_026000206.1:13489534-13531414 GCF_001458135.2 Marmota marmota marmota
TCAATTGGCTTGGTGTCGTGGCATTTCTGTATCCTCCTCCCTTCTGCTAGTGATGATCTAAAATTTGGGGGCCAATGGCGATATGCTGGACCGGTAGTCAGTGACGGGTATGATCCAATTGCAGTGGTATCAACCTAAGACAGGAGGCTGACGCCTAAAGGTCAGTTTTCCGATGACGGGTAAGAACCATATGTTGAATTGGACAACCTACCAGGCACGGTCCTTAAGCCACATTGCTTGTTGTTTAATTAATCAGAAGGGGGGAGATGCTGGGAGCCATTAGCCAAGAAGGTATGACAATTTCCTTGCCAGTGTACCCCATGTTGCTTAGTAGAAGGACTCATGGAAATAGGACATTTTGCAGTGACATTGCATGTAGGTGACCTTGCTCAAGGACCAAGGCGGATCCGAGTTTAGGGCGTTCCCGGTTTAGGGTGGTTCCAGGTTTAAGATTATTCCTGCTGGGAATAGGGCGTATCCTGCTGCCTGAGTTCCCCTTGAGTTCTCACGGGATTCAGACAGTATTTTTTGGGAGACAGAAGCCCAGTGGGGGTGGATTTGGGCAGAGAACGTGGATTTCCCCAGAACGTGATTGTAGACGGCTGGTGTGAGTTCGGGAATAAAGAGTTGCTGTTTGAATCTACAAGCTGTGTGGTGGCTCATGATTTTGTGCCCAGCCAGACTGCGGCATTTGTGCCCAGCCAGACTGCGGCAGCCAGGCCTGGGGACAATGGTGAGTGACATCTCTAGGGATGCCAGGGATTCCCTCTTATCAGAGCAGTCTGGGGGGAGACGCCAGGCCTGGCCACCCTGTGGGCTACATCTCTAGTGAATCCCAAGGTTCCCTCTCCTCAGAGTAGCCAGGAGGAGATGTCTGGCCTGGGGACCCTCTTCACATCTCTATGACACCTTGGCTTCCCTTTCCTCAAAGCAGCCAGGGGGAGGTGCCAGGCCTGGGTCCCCGGTGAGCCACATCTCTAGGGACACTCTGGGCAGGAAGCTGCTGGGGCTTGGTGAGTTCAGGTTTTCCCAACCTTGAGAGTGGCCACCATGGGCTAGGATTTCACTGCTTTTCTTCAAACCTCTGATCCCACAAAGTTGGGTTATGTCTCCCTGTGTCAAAGACAACAATCCAGAGGCCTCTGTGGTGGCCCATTGCTGGCCTCTGCCCTTGGGCACAGGAGTGAAGCAGGGCTCCATGTGGCTGCCTGGCCCCTGGCTGCACAAAACCTGACCTGGTGGAGGACAGGCTGGGGTACAGGGAGGTGGCTCCTGGACTCCCTTTTGTTCTGTCTAGCAATTCCACTCCTCTTGGTGCAAGAGACAACACAGCCAGACCTAGATACAGCAGTGGGAACAGGTTTCACCTAGTAACTCCTGAGGTGGAGGAAGAAGAAGAGTCCCCAGGAAGCCCAAGCAGCTCCCCTCCAAGTGGGAGCTTTTCCCCTTTCTACAGAGTATCTTCTTATCCCAGGAAGACATTTCCCCTAGGGTGGGGTCTTCTCCACTCGTAGCAGAGTGTCTCCACTCCCAGGGGCTGGTTCCACTCCCAGGGGTGTCTCGCCTCCCAACAAGGTGTCTCTCTTTGATGGTGGGGGGTATCTGGGGTGGTGAGGTGGGGATCTCTCCCCCAAGCAGCATGTCTCCCCTCTTAAGGGGCATCGCCACTCCCAGCCACGATTCATGTGAGGGGGGTGGGGGGTGTTGAGGACAAGGACTTGTCTTCATCTTGGATCCTGTGTCGCTGTCAGGCTGAGAAGGAGCTTTCTTCTCAGAGGTGAGCAGAGGAACCCTGAAGCTGGACAAGGTGGGTCATTTCACTAGGAGGGCAGAGCTCCCCTCTCCTCAGAGCAGCCAGAAAAGATGACAGGCCAGAAAACCCTCACAGGCGATGTCTCTAAAGGCATCATGGGGATATCCACCAAAAGCAGCCTGGGGGAGATGCCAGGCCTGGAGACCCTCTTGGCTACATCTCTAGGAACTGGGGTTCCTCTCCTCAGAACAGCCTGAGGGAAATGCCTGGCCTGGGGACCCTCTTGGCCATGTCTGTAGGGACACGTGGGGTTCCTTTTCCTCAGAGCAGCCTGAGGGAGACGCCAAGCCTGGGGACCCTGCTGGGCCATGTCTCTAGGGATGCCTGGGTTTCCTCTCCTCAGAAGGGTCTTCAGAAATGCCAGGCCTGGAGACCCTCATGGACCAAGTCTCTAGCGATACCCGGGTTCCCTCCTCAGTTCAGCCTAGGGGAGATGCCAGGCCTAGGCACCCCGGTGGGAAACATACATTTCTTGGGACACTCAAGGCAGGGTCAGGTACAGCCTGCAGCTCCCAGAAGCTGCTGGGACTTGGTCTGATTTCAGGTTTCCCAACCCCTATAGTGGCTACCATGGCCTGGGATTTCACTGCTTTTCTTCAAACCCCTGATCCTAAAGTGGGATTCTGTCACCCTGTGTCAAAGTCCACTTCCAGAGGCCTCTGTGGTGGCCCCTTTCTGGCCTGTGCTCTTGGGTGTAGAAGTGAAGAAGGGCTCACTTTGGCTGCCTGGGCCCTGGCTGCAGCAGGCCTGACCTGGTGAGGAACAGTTTAGGGTGCATGGAGGTGGCTCCTGGACTCCCTTTTCTGCTCTCTAGAGATTTCACTCCTCCACATGCCACAGACAGCACAGCCAGACCTAGTGACAGCAGTGAGACCAGGTTTCACCCAGTAACTCCTGGGTTGGAGGAAGAAGCAGAGTCCCCAGGAAGCCCAGGATACTCCCCTCCCAGTGGGAGTTTCTCCCCTCTCAGAAGGGTGTCTCCTCAACCCAGAGAAATGTCTCCCTTAGAGTGGGGGCCTCTGCCCTCCCAGCAGGGTGTCTCTTCTCCCGGCAGGGTGTCTCTACTTCTAGGGGGTGGCTCCATTCCCAGGGGTGTCTCCCCTCCTAGCAGGGTGTCTGTCTTCCCTAGGGGGTTGTCTGGGTTGGTGGGGGCAAGCATCTCCCCTTACAGCAGGGTATCTCTCCTCCCAGGGGATAGCTTCCCTCTCAGCAGGTGTCTATCCCTTAAAGGGATCATTGCCCCTTGGGGGGGGGGTTGACTCCCCTAGAGGGGGTGTCTCCCCTCCCAATAAGCTGTTTTCCCTCCCAGGGGGTATCTTTACTCTCAGCCAAGCTTCAGTTGAGTATCATAGTGGGGGGCTGAGGGCGGAGCCTGGGCGCCACCTTGGATGCTGTCTGGCCCTCAGGCTGAGGAGTGTCTTTCTTCTCAGAGCTGAGCAGAGGAACCTTGACTGCTGGACAAGGTGGGTCATTCCACAAGGAGGACAGAGCTCCCCTCTCCTCAGAGCAGCCAGAAAAGATGACAGGCCAGAAAAATATCTCGGGCCACATCTCTAAGGGTATCCTGGGGGGTACCCTCGAGAGCAGCCTGGGGGAGATGCTAGGCCTGGAGACCCCTTGGCTACAACTCTAGGGATGCCTGAGGTTTCTCTCCTCAGACCAGCCTGAGGAAGATGCCTGGCCTAGGGACCCTCTCAGCCATGTCTCCAGGGACAGGAGGGTTCCCTTACCTCAGAGCAGCCTGCGGGAGATGTCAGGCCTAGGGACCCTGGTGGGCCATGTCTCTAGGGATGCCCGGGTTTCCTCAGAGGAGCCTTTGGAAATACCAGGCCTGGACCACCCTCATGGACCAAATCTCTAGCAATACCTGGGGTTCCCTCCTCAAATCAGCCTAGGGGAGACACCAGTCCTAGGCACCCTCGTGGGCTATGTCTCTTGGAACACTCAAGGCAGGGTCAGGTGCAGCCTGCAGCTCCCAGAAGCTGCTGGGACTTGGTCTGATTTCAGGTTTCCCAACCCCTATAGTGGCCACCATGGCCTGGGATTTCACTGCTTTTCTTCACACCCCTGATCCTAAAGTGGGATTCTGTCACCCTGTGTCAAAGTCCACTTCCAGAAGCCTCTGTGGTGGCCCCTTTCTGGCCTCTGCCATTGGGCGCAGGAGTGAAGAAGGGCTCACTGTGGCTGCCTGGCCCCTGGCCAAACCAGGCCTGACCTGGTGGGGATCAGGCTGGGGTGCATGGAGGTGTCTCCTGGACTCCCTTTTCTGCTCTCTAGAGATTTCTCTCCTCCTCATGCCACAGACAGCACAGCCAGACCTAGTGACAGCAGTGGGAACAGGTTTCACTAAGTAACTTCTGGGGTTGAGGAAGAAGAAGAGTCCCCAGGAAGCCCAGGATGCTCCCCTCCCAGCCAGAGCTTCTCTTCTTCCAGAAGGATGTCTCCCCATCCCAGGGAGTTGTCTCCCCTAGAGTGGGGGCCTCTGCTCTCCTAGCAGGGTGTCTCCACTTCTACGGATGGCTCCAGTCCTAGTGGTGTCTCCCCTCCTAGCAGGGTGTCTGTCTTCCCTAGGGGGTTGTCTGGGTTGGTGGGGGCAAGCATCTCCCCTCCCAGCAGGGTATCTCTCCTCCCAGGGGATAGCTTCCCTCTCAGCAAGTTTCTCTCCATTAGGGGGAGTATCACTCCAAGAGGGGGTGTGACTCCCCTAGAAGGGGTATCTCCCCTCCCATGGGGGCATCTCCACTCCCAGTCAAGCTTCAGGTGATTAGCATAGTGGGAGGCTGAGTGTGGGGCCTGGGGGCCACCTTGGATGCTGTCTGGCCCTCAGGCTGAGGAGGGAGCTTTCTCCTCAGAGCTAAGCAGAGGAACCCTGACTGCTGTAAAAGGTGGGTCATTCCACAGGGAGGGCAGAGCTCCCCTCTCCTCAGACAGCCCTAGGAGAGGCCATGCTGGGAAACCCTTGTGGGCCTCGTCTCTAGGCGTGCCCCTGGGTTCCCTTCCAGAGCAGTCTAGTTGTCTAAATGTCTAATTGTTTAGTTAATATGTTTATCTAATTGTTTTTCTTCAATATAAAACACATAATTTATACATTTCTTATACATGCATTCATCTGATTCTCTGCTTTTTAATTGCAGATATTTGAGATAAATGTATTTTACTATATATTTGCTTTCAAGAGGTCAAACAACAATCAATTAATCTCATATTACTATACAAACTGTATAAGATGATAAACAGATATAATTCTGTCTATAGAAATATCCAAGTACTTTATGTTTTCATTAAAATATTTCTTCTTATCAAGGTACGATAACTTGTTTTGATTGTAAAGTTTTCAGAAATTGTTCCAAAGTATAACCAGGAAATGTTTTAAAAGAAAAGAAGATGCTCCAACAGAGAGGAAGCACACATTGGAGGTCCTCAGAAGAAGAAAAAAATCATCTTTGGGTAAAGCAATGTCTTTCTATTCTAGATTTTAATGATAAATATATTTTCCTAAATAGAAAAATCTTTATATCATTATCTAGACAGACAGATCATATAGAAAGTTAAAACAATTGAGAAAAAGATTTATATGTACTGGACTGAACATAAAAATTTTAACTGATTAATTTAAGAATATTTCAGGCTATTTTCCTGATTTTACTATGCTGATTTGAGCTAAGATTTTGTCCATATTTAGACATGATTAAGACATATTAAAATGTTCAGTTTATTTTCTTTAAGGAAGGTCTTTATTGCCTAATGATTTCTACTGTTTAAGGCAAGGATTAATTTTTTCAATAAATTCATATTCTTAATTAAACACTAAATATATTAAACTGCTGACTTAGATCCCAATTTTGACAATTCTCCTTGGTTACTAAATTTGATTGATTCAAAGACACTGCTGATTATTACATATTACTTTGTTTCTTGGATAATTATGAGATTTGGGAGAACATTTTATTAGGACTGAGGTTTTCCAAATTAAAGTTGTGTGTTAATTTTGAGCAATAATGGTTACAAACTTGTTGAAAATTCATTGGTACTTTATGTGTTCTCTGACTGGACCTATTATCTGTAAAAAAATATGATAAGATTTATATATCACTCTCTACACTGGGAAGTTACCTTAATCATATTTTCTAAAAGACAATTAAGAGACACCTAATTAAAGGATAATATTCTGAAACAGAGATATTTTAAGACCTTGTCTCAGAAAGAGGTTGTTAGTTCTTTCTAAATTGTTAGAATAAATTATCTATATATTGGGAAATTACAATAATCAATAAAAGGTATCTCATTTTCATATCTAGCCTTAATTACTCTTAAGAGAAGGCCTTAAAATTTTGCCTACCAGAAACTATAACCAAAGGAAACCTTTCAAATTTAATACAGACCAAAATAAATTCAGGGAGATTTCCAAGAGATCCAGATTCATATATTAATATTTTAGAATTTACACCAGGACTTTAATCAATTTTATTAAATAAAGAAAAGGGGGAAAACAGGACTCCACAGGTACACACTACATCTTACAAATATTTCAAAATTTTATTAAATTGTGATACTGAGAGTCTTATTGTTACTGAACATGATTCAGTAAATTAATCAGATTTCAAAAGATAAAGTTTAAACCTGTCATCATGATAATGACTGAGAAACCTGGCACAGGAAGGTAAATTTTCAGCTACAGAGTTTATAGCCATGTAGATTCACAAGCTTGTCAGGTCAGTAAAAATTATGAAGAGACTTCTATGGACCCATTTCTCAAGTCCATTTTTAATGTACATTGCAGTGTGGACTGGAAAGTCCACCAATGAAACTAGATTAATTGTACTGATGATACCACTAGTTATTGATGATAAGTCCTGCTTCCCCATGAAGTTTGAACATTAGAGAAGCATGCTGAGGCAAGCATATGAACCAGGGTTTATTTAAAAAGGGGTAACATAGACTTCTCCCACGAGGGAGAAGGGGGTCATAGCTGGTATCCTGGTATCCCAAGAAGCAAGGTGTTCTGCCCTTTTTATATGACCTAGGCTTTCTTTGTTCTCCTGCCTTTCCCCCCTTATCTTTCTCCTTCCTTTCTAGTGACTAGGCCCAGGAATGCTCAGTGGGTGGGTCAAAAGGTGGGAAAGAGGTGGGCTGAAGAGGGAAGAGCAGTGTAGAGTAGTCCTGGACATATTAACAACCTTATAGCTCCCTGTAGGGAGGGGAAATTCCTGGGACAGGTTACCTTGGCAACAGGTTGAAGCAGAGGCAGGTTCTTCATAAGATCCCTGAGGAGACAGTCTCCAACTTCCCAGACTCACTCAAAATTGGCTTCCTTGACCTGACCTGACTCAATGTACCTATCTATATTGACTGTCTGTCTAATTCTGGCTTCACTGACTGTAGTGGTCAGTTATACCTATATGTTGATCCTATGGTAAACAGGATGTCTGGAAGTATCATTTGGGAAAAAGACAGCATATAAAAAACCTAAACCAGCCAATCATGCTGGTCCCTAAGATTAAGACTTTTTTATTTACTTATCTAGACAATTGTCAGAAAAAATTAATAAAATAGATTTTTCCTATTCAAGACAGTTATTTACATAGAATATCCACCAATGTATTATTGCCCTAATATTTCTACAATCGAAGTTGATACCTTTTCTAAGTGGATGGATTGTGCATGTCTTGTCAGTGCAACACAAGATATCTAGAAATAATGGATATATTTTAGGCTGGTCTCCTAAAATGGACAAGAACAATTACATGAGGATGCCATAACTCCTAGAAACTTTAAATTCTCAGTGAGATGGCATCCAAAAAGATGTTTTGATGTTTGACTCCAAACTTCAGAATATTTATATTACTGACAGACCTAATAAAATCCTTAAATGTGAGAATTAAGAGGAAGGATGAAAAATACAACTTATATTATTATCTCTAGTTATTTCCAGCTAATATTTCAGATCTATTATATGCTGAAGTTAATGTTCAGGCTTTAAAACAGGTACATGCCAATTAACCAGACCTAGGCAAGCTCTTGATCTCATGATCCTTGAAGTGATACTTTAAATATTATTCCTTGCTTCTACAATATTTCTTGCAGTTATATCTTAAAACTTACATTGATTTTCTTAATATTTGACTTAAATTACTTCCAAGATTCTTCATAGTCAGATAAGTGCTGATGGAAGGATTGGAACTAAGTTAAAATGCTCTAAAAAGCCACTGTAATAAATATTGTGAATGAGCTCTCTGCTCTATGGTTTGTGGAAAGGCCTAAATGCCATGCCAAATAAAAATGTCTATGTTACTATGGTGAAGCAGAATGCTTCCCAATAAAATTGGGAAAAGATTAAGAATCTTCTGATAAGTGTTGGCAAAATAATAATAATAACCTGGATCTTCCAAAGTTAATTAAATGACTTTAATCCTAAATATGTTGAAACATTCCACATGGTGTGTCATTGAGATATGTTTTCTACTAATTCCTTTTGTGTTTCAATAGTAGATCATGATGACCTCAGACCAAGAATCCAGTGACTAAAAGATATAATTCCCCAATTGTATTTAAATATTAAGAAAGGGGGAATATGTGGGGAGCCACATTGAGCTACCATGCCTTCCAGTCCTGATGCACCACAAGGATCTGAAAGATCACTGTAGTCTGGAGTGGTAGTGCCATGACTCATGACTCGGTCTTTTCCCCCACTCAGATAGCAAGGCCAGTCTTCTGAGTAGGCATACCCCTGAGGTTGAGCTACACTCACGTATTCTTTTGTAACTACCCCTTTGCCCTGTTTGGGATAGAATATTCCATGGAAACTCCCTATAAAAAGGCCATGCTTTTGAGCATGGCCCTTCTAGCTGTCAGTCAACCTGCTGACAGCAGACATCATGAAGCCAGACTCAACCCCCTGAAACCTGACCACTTGCATCATTTGAATGGCTTCTCCCCAATTAAAGGGTTCAGCACATGCTCTCTCTCTCTCTCTTTCCATGAACCCCTAAGGTCAGAGAAGCCCTCACAGGACCCAAAGAAAAAGGTTTCTCTGTCTCTTGTGTGATTATTTCATGCAGCCCAGTTCAGTTTACCTGGAGTGACCCTAAGGGTTTTAGTCATGAGGAATGCAACAATTATAGATAATGTTATTGTGAGTTTTGCCCTCTCACCTCTGTCAGGAATCCCATGGAAACTGAAAGCCATATTCCCTGATGCCCTGAGGATTCTGAGTATTGTTAGGGCCAGTATTAGGGCTATGGCAAGTTTATGGTTTGTTTTGGTACTAGGGATTGAACCCAGGGGTACTTAAGCACTGAGTCACATCTCCAAACTTTTTATTTTTTGAGACAGGGTCTTGTTAAGTTGCTTAGGGCCTCACTAAATTGCTAAGGCCAGCTTTGAACTTGTAATCCTTCAACCTCAGCCTCCCAAACCACTGGGATTAAATATGATGTTTAGCATTTTGCCGATTACCTTCTAGGGATCCTGGTGGTTTCTTTCAATTAGAATTGTGGTAATATAGTCCTGTGTTTAGCCCACTCACTATAAGAGGAGGGCTCTGACAACTTCTGCCCCTTAGCACCATGGTTGATATAATTCTGAGTTTTGCCCACATACCTCTGCTAGTAGTCACATAATGATGAATGCCTCATGCTTGCCCTGGTACCCTGAGGATTCTGAGCAGTTAGGGTTAGGGCTAGGATTAGGGCAAGGACTAGGGGTTGGGTTAATATTTGCCCTTTGCTGATTTCTACATGGGATCCTGGCAGTATTTGCCACTTCAGATTGTGGGTAAGGTAATCTGTGATGTGCCTGCTTATTGTGGAGAATCCTTGGAGCATTGGGTGCTCCCTAGCATTTGAGGTATAAGGAGAGTAAAGCCCCCACATCACATGCTCTGCTTGCTGAAATGGTACAATTATTAGAACACAGATGAACTTGCTGTTGCCAGGGTAGGACAGATGCCTCAGAGCCATCTGTGTCCCTGTGAGTGGCTGACAGTTGTTTACCTGTTCTTCTGTGGATGACATTTGCATGTTGGTGGTTATGTTGTGGGGCAGGTCACTCAGAAAACACACCAAGTCCCAGTTTTGTCCAAATTGAAGAGTCTTTATTCTGACTGGCTGGGACTGCTTCCTAAAGGACCAAGTTGTCTCTGCAGAAAACAGCCTTGAACTTCAACATTTTAGGGTATTTAAAGGCAAAAAAACACATCAGGGTTGATGTAGCTGCAAGCAAGCAGGGTACAGAAACTGAATTGACAGTTAATGAAACAATGCAATGGATGTTCCATGTTGCCATAGCAGCAAGCAAGCAAAAGGGAAATGGGTCAAAATGACCCCAGTTGAGTACAAGTTAGAGAATAATTACTAACGGTTACTACTAATGGTTACCAGACAATCTCTGTCAGGGTACATTGCCCAAGAAAAATGGGACCAAAAGAGAACAGTTTTACTTTGTGTAAGAATTGACATTTTGTGTTGAAAAGTATGCTATGCCAGGTAAATATTAATGAGTACAGAGGCAGGTCTTTCCCATAGGAGAAGTATTTCTTACAGGATATGGAGTCTCAGGATAAAATGGAGTCTGTTTGATCATTGCCCATATAGCCTGACCCATAACATAGCATTACAAAATAGGCTGCTGTGAACATTCCTGTGCATGTGTGCTCTGCAAACACCTTTACTTTCCCTGGTGCACAACTGACCACCAACATGGAGGCATGTGTTGACATGTTTAGGAATAACTGTTGTCCTAGGTGACTGTATTTGCCCATTCTCTGCTCTCCCTCCTCCTGCTCCTTAACTTTGTCCTAATGGACCCTAACTCAGGCCCATCCTTCACCATCTCCTCCTTCACATGCGCACACTGGATCCATCTCCATAAACTTGCTCTGACACCCTATTTTCTGTTTCCCTGTGACTCATGGAGCAACTCTACTCAGGGTGTGTCACATTTCCCTCTTAACAGACACCCTTTACAGGGTTGGGAACTGACAGAAGAGAGTATTCAGGATTCACATTGAGCACCTAGGATGACTCCTAATGTGGAAACACATTGGTGGGGTGATCTTATTAGGGAGACAGAGCCCATCCTGATGTGTAAAAAGGAGGACTGCAATATCTTGTCACATAGCACCCCTGAGGCAGGGCCCATCTCAACACTGTTCTTCTGCCAGGACCCCAGAGCAGCTGCCAGCACCATCTGCCATCCCAGGCCCCATTGTCTGCCATAGAGCTGAGCCAACTCCTGCTCTCCAGAAAGGTGAGGCCTTCCTATGAGCACCACATGTTTCCCTCTTCCTGCATGACTTACAGCTCAAGGCTGAGGAAGGCTCAGCCAGTGTTGTTGACATGAATAGATGAGGTTAACAAAGATCAGAGACAACTCACAGCTGGATGTTAGGGGACTGAGAGCTGGAGTGGGGATGTTGCAGGGCATTGTCCCCTCCAGAGTCCAGAGTATGGCCTGCACAGGGCCAGGAGGTGCCATGGGGAAGACAGACCTTGGGAGAGGTGCCTCTGCATGTAATTCTTTGTTGGCTTTCTGGGCACATTGGCCTAAAGCTGGGCCTCCTGTGATGCCTTCTGGGGAGGCAGGAGGCTACTTGAACTTTCAGGGGCATCTGAGCAGAAATATATCTGGGGAGCCAGGTCAGCCCTCCATGAGGAGAAGGTAAAGATTCTCAGTTTTTCAACAACAGTTATAGAGCTTCATTTTGAGTAAAAAACAGAGGTCCCCAGAAATTTCTTAAGGTTTCTGTGGAGACAAAAACACTGCCACCCTAGGGTAGTGTGTTTGGCAGCTCCTTGTGTTAGAGGGAGCATTTGAGAAATGTTCAAAAATTGAGCAGCAGCCACAGATCAGAATTGAGCTCCCTGTGTCCTCTGTGCAGTGAAGTCTTCTCTAGAGAGGGGAATGTTCCTCCTTCCCACCACCTGTGCACAAGGTCACATTCCTGCACCCCATTAGCCTTCTGAATGGGGTGTGGGCTGCATTCTGAAATGCTTGTGTCCTTTGAGTACTGAGAGGGAAACCTGACTGAGGAAGGCCCAGGGAGGGTTGACAAGGATGGGTTTTGATTAAATTGTAATTCATTGGGTTTGAGAAGAGGGTTGTAGCCCCCAGCTTATTCTACCCTCACTGCCTTAAAAGGCTGGCTGGGCCCAGTGGACACAGGTGAGATACCATGAGCAGGTGGAGCATCCTCTTCTGTGCCTTCCTGAGACACCCTTCCTGCTGAGATTAAAAGGGACACCTCGGCTGTTCCAAACTGTGGATGGCTAGGGGGGCATGAGAGATTGGTGGGCTTTCTGGATTCTGGGATTTTTGGAGATTGAGTTTCTAACACATTAAATTTTAAACACATGTGGAATTTAAACATTGAAGCCATAGTGCCATGTTTTTAGATACAGGCATGGGATAATGGGTTCAATTTCAGCTTCAATGTGCAAACTTATGTTGTGGAATAAAGAGGACACTGAATCTCTTTGGCCATTCTGAATAGAACTTCTGTGTATGACTGCATGTTGTATATACATATTTTCAAGACATATTTTCTAAGCAATTGTCTAAATTCTTAAGTTTTTATTGGATCATATGGTGTGCTTATGTATTGCTCTGGAAAAAAAACTTAAAACTTTTAAAAGTGATGAACTATTATGCATTCCACCAGCAATGAATGAGAGTTCTGGTTCTGCATCTTCCAATCAATACTCATTGAAAAATTTTGTAGCCATTGAATGCAGTTGAAGTTCCATACAGCATTGTAGGTCATTTCCCCTCATGTCAGGTGTAGCTGAACAGCATTTCTATGCTTCTTTGCCCTTTTCATATCTTCTTTGGTGAGTTATCACTTCAGATATTAACCCATTTTAATTTCATTGTTTCTTACCATATTTAGGATACAAGTCCTCTTTAGATGGACTTCATGTATTTTCCAAATACTTTCATCAGTCTCTGGCTTAATTTTTTTGTTCCCTTAATATGAATTTTTCAGAGTAGATGTTTTTATTTTTAAAAATTGGGGGGGAGCTGGAGTTGTGGCTCAGTGGTAGAGCACTTGCCTAGCATGCGTGAGGCACTGGGTTCGAGTCTCAGCACCACATATAAGCAATTAAATAAATAAAGGTCCATCAATAACTAATAAAAATATTTTTTAAAAAATTGGTACTGAGCATAAAACACAGGGGTGTTCTACCACTGAGCTATATTCCCAGCTCTTCTTAACTGTTTTACTTTGAGACAGGGTCTTGCTAAGTCACCTCAGGCTACCTAATAGCTGGGACTACAGGCATGCACCACCATGCACAGCGAAAATTTAAATTTAAATTAAGTCCACATTATCAATTCTTTCATGGATTTGTTTTTGCAACTGTATTTTTTAAATAAAATCTCAATATGAAACATGGTCATAGTAGTTTCTACTATAATTATTGTAGTTTCACATTTTTGATGTAAGCCATGGACTATTTAGAGTGAGTTTTGTGAACTTTATAAAGGTTTTCCCTATCCATTTCTCCCATAGGGTTTCCAAACACTCCATCACCACTGTGCAGTAGATGCTGTTTTCTTCATGAAGGTCTTTTTCCCTTGACAAAATCAGCTGCCTCTAGGCATGTGTGAGTTTTGGGCTCTCCACTCATCTCCATTTATCTACCTGTGTATTCCTTCACAGCATCACCTTTTCCTTACTACTTCAGCTTTCTGACAGGTGTTGTGATACAGATGTGTGAGTTCTTTGTCCTTCTGTAGTCTGTGTCATCTATTCTAGGTTCAGAAATAATTTTCTGAAAATTTGAGTGTGATTGTGCTGAATCTGCAAATCAACTGTGAGAGAATTTCATCTTTACTATGGAAGCCCTGAGAATCCCCTCCAGCATTGCTGAAGTTTAAGTGGAGCTAGAAGTGGTGCTAAGTGGTGGTGAGTTGCCCCTATAGGGATCCATGGGTACTGAGCTACCACTTGGGGGGAGGCCATGGTAGGGCTGACTACTGCTCCATTGACAGGAATGGCCCAGTTACTGCAGCACAAGCAGGCACAGCCCTGGACCAAGAAGCTTTCCATCTGAAGACTAGCTCCCTGGACGTTGCAGTCCCATCGCTCCACCTCCTCATCAGGCATGCTCCTCACTGGGTCCTATCATGAATGAGTCTAGCCTGTTGTTTGTGAAAGGCACTAGGTGGTGGTTTCCTATCCTCCCCATATGATGCACAACTTGGGAACTTAAAGGAGTTGTTATGTTTGTTCATAAAAAAAAAATGAGAGGATGGCTGGTTCAAAGGCACATTACAAAACAATGGGAAAACTGGGCTTTTCCCAGGAGGCTTTGTGGAAAACATCAGAGGAGATAAACACTGGGAAGATTTAAAATCACATCACACAAATGAAGAGCACAAAGCAATCTGATGGAAAGAGCACATGTGTGGACTTCCAGAAGGTCAGGAGCTGAGCAGAAAGTTGGTGTGTGGCTCCCGAGTCTCAGCAGTCACACCAGCCAGCAAAGCGAAGCAGGTGTCTGGGTTTCACCACTCAGTTGGGATTGTAAGGTGTGCCTTGTGCTGAGAAAACATTTTTATGTTTGTTTTGTTTTGTCTTTACAATGTATAACTAAAATGGACAATTGTTTACAAGGCTTAGCTAATGTATTTGCTTCTTTTAAAACTGAAATTTTCTTGTAATAGATAAACTCTTTGTATTATGATTTTAAGAAATTGATTTATGAAATGAGAGCCAAGGATAAACTGGATTATCTCCTATTTAAAGCAAGACATTCATTGTGCTTTAGAATCAAACTTCCCTCCCTCATCCCTGTTCCCCATTATTACATTTTGCTTCCTTAAGACAGAACTGTTAGTTCTCTAATTTGGGTTTCCCTCTTTGGGAAACTAAAAATACAACTTAGTCACAATCAGTAAGGGCCAGTGGTAGGGAGAAAAACTCAAGAAAAGAAAAGTTAATGATTCTTTCTTTCTAGTTTGATCATGAGTCAACCTGAAGACTTAATCCTCAATTTAATTTTATAGGTTTTTAATTTTTCTAGAATGAAACCAATGAAGTGATGGAAAAAACAAAGCACAAGCATTGATTAGAGATGTATTCAGAAATAATATTTAGTTTTATAACAGAAGCAGCTCAATTCATTGGTTGGAAAGTAGGCAATATTAATCTTATACTTGCTGTTAGAGAATGGCTACGAAATGTAATTTCCATTTTACCACACAAACTGCATGTCCAGAACATTTGTGAGATGTGGTGGTAAGTGATGTGCTTGTGTTTGAGTCAAATGCTGAAGAAACAATGTGAAAAATTTACATTCATCCATTGTGTCTCTTTCTCAACCACCTTGTATGTCCCACAGTAATACGGATGTGCATGATGTATATATTTCTTTGAAGTTTTCTGCTGAGGTTAGTTTGCATTCAGAACTGAGTAATACAGGAGATGTAAATTCACCAGAATTCTCTACCCCTAAACCACTCCTGACCAAGGTCTGCTGAGCACACTTGCTCCGTTCCTCACTAAGGTGTCCATCGGCCATCACAGGAGTCATGAATAAAAATGCTCTTTGTGTTCTCAGCAGACAGAAGGAAAGGAAGAGTTTATCCAGGAGCTGTTCCATGGAAGCTCTGGAAGGCTTGGAGAGAGCCAGTGTGCCCACCCCTACAATTGTGGCAGGATCCAGCTGAGCCTACCTTTTTATATTTATATCCATTCTTTGTCATTGTCCTCTTCCACCAATTTCATTATGGTGCCGTACAGTCATGGGGTTGTGACGTCCTGAGAACAAAAGGAGGGAAAGCAGCCTGGAAGTGA
The DNA here is from genome assembly GCF_001458135.2 of Marmota marmota marmota. Taxonomy (NCBI): domain Eukaryota; kingdom Metazoa; phylum Chordata; class Mammalia; order Rodentia; family Sciuridae; genus Marmota; species Marmota marmota. The sequence continues at coordinate 13,505,146 of NW_026000206.1, forward strand.
GGCACTTACCACAGTTTTCCCATGGGAATTAAGTACTGAAATAACAAATTTAAAAAAAAGAAAATTAAGAATTAATAATTAGAAATATAAATATGGACTGAAAAGTCTTCATCCAAGAGCAGGAGGGTTCATCATCTTAAAAAAAAAATGTAGAATGTGGGGCTGGGGCTTCAGCTTAGTGGTAGCAAACTTGACTGGCATGTATGAGGCCCTGAGTTTGATTCTCAGCACCATATATAAAAAAAATAAAATAAAATAAAGATCTATCAACATCTAAAAAAATGTAGGATGTGGTTGAAAATGAAATCATAACCACTGATTTTATAAAACACTGTACATTATGTTCCTTTGTGTTGAAGTAAAAAAAAAATACTGGGATATCCATGTAATATATGAAGTTTGGTGAAATAAACAAGTTAGGCAAAAAAGCTGATGCCAGCTTTTATCTGTGTAAGTTGACATCAATGTGTCATAATATTCTTTATTTTAGGAAATTAGTATACTTTATAAAAAGTTTAAAAGGTAAAAGATTACTACATGTTGAGTTAATTTTCACCTGTCTTTTCTTCATATTTTAAGCTATGTGATTGAAGTATTTCTTTTAATAGTTTCCTACTATAAATTTGTCTAAAATTTCATCTGTAAATAGATCATTAGCTAATATCATGTATGGATTTTCTATTGGTTGTTTGAAGACAATAGATGCATTTTGTCAGAAGGGCTTGTTACATAGTCATACGGCAATAATAAAATCATAATTTATCCTTCCTTTTTATATTAATAATTTGAGGACTAGATAAAATGTTTCAAAATTAAATTTTGATGTTCAACCTTAAAAAAATAACTTTTGAGGGACAGAGAAAAAATACTTGCCTTAAATTGATAATACAGATAAACAAATATAAAATGTATGCAATATTCATTTACCACAGCTTCTAATTAGGCACAAAGATAAATATTTTCACTGTGTGTCACATTTTGCCTTTAATCTGGGGTATAGCCATTGGGCTCCCCATTCTGTACACGTGTGCTGCTTCATTTTCTCATCAATCATTTTCCCCTCTTCTCTCTGGTAGCCTTCCAATATAATCAATACTATACATTCTGGAAATCTCCAAAGGTGACTGCCAAAGAGAAGAAGGAACCAGGATAAGAACTGATGGGTGAGTTAGAGAACTGACCCTTATTAATCATGCAAGCTTCTGCTTGAGATAACCAGGATCCAGGATGCACATAGTCCAGCTGGATATGGGCTGGTGCTCAAAATATATTTTCATAATAAAAGGACATTATAAATACATTAAACACAAAATAAAACCAAGACTGTCTTCTTCATAAAAGGAATATTCTAAGGGTAAATCTGATAAACTGATTTAGATACTGTACAACTAACTCCCAGACTCTGGATAAGCTGTTTCTAACATATCCTTGGAATGATTTCAGACTGACATTCATTAATTTCTTTAAAGTCAGCATATTAAGATAGCTAAGTTCATGTTTTCTATATAAACAGACCCTCTGAGCATGAATCCTGGCCTAACTACTTACCAGTTCTTAACTTTCTAATTTTTTTATTTCCTTCCCTTAAAAAGACACTATAATAATTATACCACCTATATGGCTGTTGTTAAAAATAAGGAGACAGTGTACATGAAAAGCTTATCGTGATATTAAGAACACAGTGAGAATTTAAAATAAGCAAGGGAGCATCACTTGTCTCATGTATGATGAATTCTCTCCAGTTGAGGTACGTGAAGCACCACTCATTTCTTAGCAATGGTTTTTACCTGTATTCTATTTTGACAAATCATAAAAGAACACAATTCTGTGATTATATACCTGCTCATATCATCCAGAATGTTCTAGCATTTTCTTGGAAATTTCTAGATAAACGTTCACACACTAGGGATTTGTAAACTCTTTTTTGCCTTAACTCCAATCAAACTGTTCAAGTATGGACTGCCTGAACAGCTTATGATCTCTTAAAGATCCTCAAAACCCACACAGGTTTGGATAAACTTCATCCTGCCAAGCCAACTTCATGTTTCCACAGTGACAGGCCTGCTGCAGGGACTCTCAGAACATGTGAATCAGTGGGAAAAAACCTGCCAGTGAACCTCAAAAGCAATGCTCTGAGACTTGGCTTCTGACTCATCTCTCTGGGCCACACCATTCTTCCCACAAAAATATAATATAAGAGCTGTCAGTAAAAGATTTATTCTGTCCAGGGAAACTTGAAGCCATATAAGTCAGAGCTTTGTGACACTGTCTACTTTCTCTCAAGAGCATCAGAATAATTTCCACAACTTTGTACCATTTAAAGTCAACTATGGAATGTATACCTCAGATCAAATCTATACTCCTCCAAATAACCTTGACATGTTTACAGTTATATTCACTATAGCACTGATGCTGATTCTTTTTTCTGCTTCCTAAAAATCAGGATGTACACTGGAAATAAAGTGTCCTGTTTATTAATCAAAGCCAACTGAATGGCTCAAACCAAAATGACTCCCAGCACCTGCACAGCAGAGAAGGCCTAACATTTGTAAACATCCATGATGGAAGCTCCAACCCACAAGCACATGCACAATATCAATTTTAGTTTTAAATTTTTCCTCCAGTCTCATTACTGAGAAAGTTTATATTTAGAACTTTATTTTGGGAGAACTTTTCTTGCCCTCACTGTGACTGTGCTCCCAAATCATGGAAGAAATCTTAATCCTCACAATGAGCTCTCCAGAATGCCCAGATCACAGTAGAACATCCAGCTTGTCACTGTGGCTGAGTACAGATAGCCACTTGCCTCTCAGGGTGCACAAGGCATTCACTCTCAGTCACAGTGATTCTGGCTGTGTACATGTCTGGCCCAGCTTCCCAGAAGAATGCGCCAAGCAAGTAGACAGGTGTTTCATGCTTGCTTTATGGAGACACCAGTTTCATCCAGACATGTGGACTTTGGCAAAAGCAAAAACTTTCAGCTAGCATCATGGCCATGTGCCTCCTCTTTTCAAAACACAAACTGGTTACCCTTCTCATTCTGACAGACATCATGCAACCTTAGGAAGAGAAAAGTCTCTAAGCTAACCTCAATGCAGTGTATCTGGCCTGCTGGCACTGGAGAGACCATGTAAAACCAGTTAGGTTTCCTACCAAGGTATCCATCAAACATTTGGCTTCCACAGATGTGTCTGCCTAATTCACTTAAAAACCTATTGCAACAACTTCCTTGCCTTGGCAACCACCATTCCTCCTCCTGGCCCACCTACTCTCCCTTCCACACAGCTCTTTCCTTGTCATCTGGCATGGACCTCATGGTCATTATTGTAAGCATGTTCTTAGCAACACCGCAGCTGCCAGACCTCTCTTCCTCCCTCACTGGCAAAACCCCAGTCCAGCCGAGTTCCCCTTAGCACACACACACCACCTGGCTCCTGCTAAGGCCCCACCACAAGGCCCACGTGTGCTTCGGCAATCTCACCACAGTTCCCAGACCAAGGCTCTCTTCTTTCTCTGGGGTAATTTTATGCCTAATAGTAAAACTTAATTGAAGAGTGACAGCAACCTGAAAAGAGGCAGGACCATGGGGGACCCAGACCTCTCAGGAATGAAGGTTTGCACCTTCTGTGGTGAGGCACCCCATGACCAAGGATAGCTATGAGGTGTGAGGTGTGGTGAGAATGAAGAGTGTAAGCACAGGCCACAGCCCCAAGACTAGTCACATGGGGACTGCAGTAGGGAGGACATCAGATAAGCAGAGCAAGTGACAGAGTTATGGACATTTCAGCCATCAACTGCCATTCCTGCCCTCTTTAACAAAAACTACTTCCACATTTGCCACGGGGGCCAAAAGAGCCACCAACAAGCCCCCTCAATGCTTCACCCTCCTTGCTCTCATACTGCCATGAAGTTCAGATGAGAAAGAGAGGGACCTGAAAATCAGAGGCCCTCAGACCTTGGGCTCAGGGCCAGCTCACAATTCCATTGATGGTTAGGTTGCACCCAAGTGGAAAAATGAAATCAACAATCATAGGCTAATTCTATGGCAACCGCTAACTAAAAGACTCAGAAACAATCAGACATCAATTGGGAATTTCCCATAGCATCCACGAAAGCCTCTGTGATAACCATATCTCCCACAGATGCAGACACTGCCTGAGAAACTGCCAGGAGCACAGAGTGCTCTTGCTATCTGGAGCACTCTGATAATTCATTGCATGGAGCATGAAGTTTGAGAATATAAAAAGTGAATCAATTTCCTGCCAGTTCCAGTTGGATTGGGAAGCTGAATGTCATTTTGTTGGTCTCCCTTCAGAAATGGAGCAGAGGAACAGGCATAGAGTCCTCATCCATCTTCAAGATACAGGCTTCTAAGTTCTTTCTAAATTGAAATCATTGGTGGAAATAGACAGTAAAATTCTGAATGATGGCTCATTGCCCAGAGGTAAGGGGAATTCACCCCAGGAAGAAACCAGACTCAGGGATCATAGTTTGTGCCAATCCTCTGCAATTCAGACCTGGCACCTGAGAGCACAGCAAATGCAGAGCATTTTCCAGGAGCTCCACTTTCCAGACACCACATGGGTGGTCTGCCACTTGGGCAGTGCTAGCTAAAGAGCAGCACTGTCCCTGGCCAGCAAGTCCTCATCTGGCAAAAACATTCCACAGCTGTAGACTCCTCCCAATACTGTTCCAGTTTTTCTTGTACATCCCAGCCTATTTTGATCAATTTGTCACCAAGCATATGGGGGAAATGGCAAGACACAGGGTACCTGGTCTTCGTTTCTGCCAAGAGAATATTTAAGAGGCTGGATCTTCCCTTCTGCCTCAGCTAGACAGCATCTCCCTTGTGAATTGGGGAAAGGGTGTGCTGGCTGGGTCAGGGGCTAGACAGAAGAGGATCTCCTCCTGGCCTCAGAGAAGTGAGCATCTTGCAACCCCCTTCAGGAGTCCCCTTTCCTGGACATAGTCCCATAAGGGAGCTCATGACCCAAGGCTGGATGCCCAAGCATGACCAGCAGGACTCTAAACAATTTTAGGAAATAAAGTATGGAACAAAAAGTTTCCACCTTTGTCCAGGAAATGGCTTAGAGTAGGCAGAGAGGGACACTGGGAAAGGACACCCCACAGTGGGGTGGGGGAAGGACAAGCCAGGTCAGCATCGTGTGGGTGCTTTGTATACTTTTCCATTTGCTGAGTGGTTTTGTAGATATTGTATCTCATTTGAACAGGGTGAAAAAAGTCAGTAAATGTGATGTGGAATCAGATAAGCCCAAATTGGGTAAGATGAAGCCTCATGCTCTCAAGTGCATGCTGTGGAGATGAGTCAGTGTTGGGAGGTGGCCATGGAGTGTCACCATCCAGCACTGTCAGAGTCATCCCAGGAACTCATGAGTGTCCACTTTACAGCTTACAAGGATTGATGAGTGCATAATTTCATAATAACATCACACAAAAGCTATAGAAACTTCTCACAACTTAGAAGTCTGAGGCCCAAAGATGTTAAACAGTTTCTCACAATCCGAAAGTTCTGAGAGCCAAGGCCCACCAAGACTTCTAACTTTATTCCCAGGGAAGAGAACTTGAAGGACAAAGGGGTGAGTCTAGAAGCATAAAAGGGTGAAGCCAATCCCACTGAAGACAGGGAGCAGAGGACACGGAGCCAGCTGTCCAGCAGGGGTGCTTCTTGGGTACTAGAGATCTCTTCTAGTGGCAGTGATTTGCACTCTCATGGCAGCAGAGCAACTATCATCCAACACACCTTGGCCACCTGTTCTCTCTGGTGTTCAGAGATGGCAGAAAACCTGGGAAACTCTGGGCTCAGAGCTCCTGAAGGCATGGGGAGAGGAGGGAGACATCCAGAATGGAAGTCTTCAGCTTCCTCTCAGCACCTCCCTGCACCAATGTGTATAGTCCACAGTTGCCTGTGTATGGGAACTTAACAATGAAGCTGGACAGAGGAGGGTAGAGAGCTGGAGGAGCCTCCCCCTGGGTGTCTGAGCTCACAGAAGGTGCTGTGGTCTCTTAGCCAGCCCTGATCCCTTCATGCTCTCACAGGTGGGATTTTGCATGGATGAGCCCTTCAGTGGTGGCACCAGGACATGAGATAATCCTGACTCATTCCTGGCACTAAAGGACAGGAGCCTCCCTTCTCATAGTTCAAGAAAGCATAGTAACATGCACAAGGCCCTGGGTTCAATTCTCAGCAAAACAAACAAAAAATTAAATAAAAGAATTTTTTTGGACTGGGGATGTGGCTCAGGCGGTAGTGTGGTCGCCTGGCATGCATACGGCCCGGGTTCGATCCTCAGCACCACATACAAACAAAGATGTTGTGTCTGCTGAGAACTAAAAAATAAATATTAAAATTCTCTCTCTCTCTCTCTCTCTCTCTCTCAAAAAAAAAAAAAGAAAGCATAGTAAAGCTTGACCCAGGGCCAGCTCTGGGCAGGCACCAGGGAGGAGATGGGCACCAATGTGGCTCAGGAAAAACCATCAGTCAATACCAAGTACTCAGTCCCAACTGGGTCCCTGTCATCCCAGGAAAATATAGGCATCAGCTTCAGAGAAACACAGCTGTGAGATTTGGACAGGGAAAGTGGAGAAAGCACTGAGTAGAGCACAGAGTGAGGCAGATGTGCAGAACAGAGGCTGAATATTCAGAAGCCGCAGCCTAGTGTGGTGCTTCTGAAAAGAAGGAGAACAGCAGGGACTTTGGTTTGTACTCTGTGTGCTTTGTTTTGTGGGAACTTTCAGGATGTGACTTGTTCACATGCCACTCATGTGATGATATAGCCAAGTGAAACAAGCAATGAGGAGTAAAAAAAAATAAAAATAAAAAAATAAATAAATTTTTCAATGTATTTTCTTATATGGCTGGATTATATTGATACTCTTTTGATTAAAAAATATGCATTTTCAAAAAAAAAAGCAATGAGGAGTGAAGTCACTGTTGCACATGGAACTTTCTGGTGCTGAACAACTCATTGGTGGGTCAGGAACACTAAGGAGAAATCCTCTTCTCCACCATGTGCCTGATGGCTCACATGTGCTTCCTCTGGGCCACTGCCCAGAGCTTCTCTTGTAGCTGTGGACCTCTCCAAGGCAGAGGAGGGCCTGTTTGCTGTATCAGGAGTGATTTTTGGCAGGGCACAGCCCCATCCAGCAAACCTGCTGAAGGAGAGCAGAGGGAGACAGCGCTGGCCTTCTCCTGTGCTGAGTGCTAGAGGTGCAACCACAGCAGCCCACTCATGATTGACAGTGTATTGCCAAAACCATCGACCCAAGAGTCTCTTCATAATGCCCCTGCTGCTTCTGTCTGGGCTCTCCAAACAAGACTTTATAGCACTCCACCTTTCCACATAGTTAAAAATACATAAATCTACAAAGAAAAGCCTCCCTTCAAAAGGAATTTGCATCCTTTTGTGTGCCAAGGCTGGGCATCTTGGACACAGCTTTTCATCTCTAATTGTCAGATCCCCTCTGGTAGGCCTGTCTCCCTTCCTGTCATGTTGTGCACTCCACCACTCCTTCCCGCTGTCTACTGCATGGGTGACACAGGGGCTCAGAGGTTGATCCCTGGGTGTTTAGAGCCACAGACCACCCTTTCCAGGGACAAATCACCTCCTGCACTACCCAGAGCCCACAAATGCTCCCCTTCCTGTGTCTTCATGAGAAGCCCGACTGCCTCAGATCACACCTGACTCCCTCTGTGTGCCTCTGCCTCTCTCCTCTACTCTCCATTCCCACTCTCTCCACCCGCTGGCTGCTGGGCTGGCCAAGCAAGTGGACTGCTCCCTGCCCACACTGCTCCCTCAACAGGGAGCTCTCTCCTAATCCCCTATCTACAGCTGCTCACCTTCTCACCCTCACCAGGGCTCACATACAACCCTCTGTGCCAGCCACCAGGTCTCTATGAACAGTCACTTCGTGTCCTCTGGAGTTTCCTTGTGGGATGTGCAGGTCCCTAATGAGCACAGGCTGGTACTCTGCTGCGTTAACCCACAGCATACAGTGCACAGCAGTGCAAAACATATCAGAGAAACAGAACTGGAAAAACTTTTAATTTGGGGCTCTATCAAGCTCTGTTAAGCAATACATTACAATAGAGTTTTTAATTGATTTTTTAAAAAATACATGAAGGGGAATGCATTAAAATTCTTACTACACATATACACCACAATTTTTTATGTCTCTAGTTGTATATAAAGTATGTTCACACCAATTTGTGTCATACATGTACTTTGTGTAATAATGTCCATCATATTCCACCATCCTTACTAACACCCTGCCCTCTCCCTTTCTCTCCCACCCCTCTGCCCTATCTAGAGTTCCTCTATTCTCCCATGCTGTCGCTCCCTACTCCACTATGAATCAGCCTCCTTATATCAGAAAACATTCAGCATTTGTTTTTTTGGGATTGGCTAACTTCAATTAGTATTATCGTCTCCAATGCCATCTGATTACCTGTAAATGCTATGATTCTATTCTCTTTTATTGCTGAGTAAAATTCCATCGTGTGTATGTGCCACATTTTTTTATCCATTCATCTACTGAAGGGCATCTAGGTTGGTTCCACAGTTTAGCTATTGTGAATTTTGCTACTATAAACATTGACAGGGCCTCTGTGGTTATGCTGGAAGGATATCAGCCCCTGACAGTGAGCCTGGGGACAGCTCCAACCCCATCTCTCAAGACCTGGCTTTGAACAGAGAACACAAGCAGCCCAGACCATATTCCCCCCCCCCCCCGAAAAAATCCACAATTTTGCAATGATCAGTTTCTCTGGAATGACCACAAACTTCCAGTTGCCTGAAGATTAACCTACTGTGGCAAATTACCCAGGAACCTAACTTCTTCCTGTAACAGGGTATCACATTTATGGCAATAGAGACTTGGCATCCCAACCAGCCGTGTTGTATTAATGGATATCTAGCCCATGTCATGCCATTTGCAAACTGCTTACACCTTGTATTATTTGGTGGAGGCATGAGTTCCTGCTGGGTTTAAGAGCTTTGGGGGCAAAGTTTGGTGGCAAGGTTCTGGATTATTTGGGGGAAAACAAGAGACAGAGGGAGGGTGTGCAGCTAGAAGGCAATTACTAAATGTGTGGCACAGATATTGGAAAGAAATGGAATTCTCAGGTGTTTGCCAAGTAAGACAGGAACTGCAAGATTGAATAATTGTTGGGGAGGGGAAGACCAGAAATGTATGACTCTGAAGGTGTTTTCCCTTTTAGAAATTTTTTACTGGGATAAATTTCATCATCCTAAAGTACACAAGTGACTAAGCAGTTTGTAGTATACTCCTGGCCTCTGGACAACCATCACCATGTCATATTTGAAATACTTCCATCACCTCCGAAAGAAGACGTGCAGTTTCTGCAGTCACTCCCAGAAACCTCACCCTCATCTCCCAATAGCTCCCCTACTTTCTCTCTGCATGAATTTATCAGTTCTTGACATTTCCAATAGAGGGATTATACCTATGAATTCTCATTTTTTCCACGTGTACAAATTGCAGGATCACATTGGTTATACATCCATGTGTATACATACAACAATCCTAGTGTCATACCCTATTTGAATCAAATGTATGATATGTCAAGATCATTGTATTGTCTTGAGCAACTAATAAAAAAAGAGAGAGAGAGATTACACCTATTCTTTGATAGAGGTGTCTTTCTTTAGCTCAAGGTGTGGAGGAGCCCTGAGGGGCACGTATCACAACTGACTTCCTCTAAAACTGGAATAATCCATATTCCACCTCCCTCATCCTCTCCATTGTTCTCTCCATTCTTTATTTGGGTTGTTTCTGCTTCTTAGGCTTTGTGGACAACTGACGTGGCTCCCTGCAGCTGCATAGCCAGCCTACTGGTCCCTGTGGTGAAGTAAAGTGGCAACAGAGCAGTGGAGCAAGGAGTGGTGGCCTCAGTGGGGTCCAGGTGGTGAGCAGGACCTACAGCCATGTGAACCCACCATGCAGGCTCTCTTAATGACAGCCCAGGCCAGTCAAGCCATGCCCACCTGTCACCCTTGGTCAGCCAGGCCTGGGCCCAATACTGAGGCCTGTGGCAGAAGCCTGCTTCCTGCAGTGGTGCATTCCCATTCCAGCACCTAAACCTTCCCCTTCTGACCTGCCCTGAGGAAATGAAAGTTGGCAGATCTGAATGGAAGTCAGGACTCCAGAGCTGACCAATAGAATTATTGCCTTTCCAAGCTCTCATTAGCATAAGTTTGGACCAATAGCAATAACCCAAGAGCTATATACACCCTGAAACATGCCTTCCCTGACAAATCAAATCTGCTGTTGCTGTCACCAGCATCTTCTGTTTTATGACAAGTGTTTGGTTTCCGATCTTCAATAAATGGTATGGTTACATTGATTCATGCTGGTTTGTGGATTCCATTCATCAAATACACAAGACAAAAAGCCCAAATAGAAAAAACTGGTGGTGTGCTTCTGGGGTCTGCTGCTGCACTTCTTGGCTCCACCTGTCAGCAACCATAGGGAGCTTGGTTTTGTCTCAAATCCATGGTTTTGTAATGTAGCTATGGACTTCACACACACATTATTATCTCATTGTGTGCTTTTAGTCCTCCAGAGTGTATACTTAGAGGGGACTTGTTGGGTTATGTGGCAACTCCCCGTTCCACTCCTTGAATAGTCTCCCCTGATGTGACATAATGAAAAACAGGAGTAATGGAGGTGGGGCATCTCTGTTCTCCTTGGTGCCACACAGCCCCATGCGCCTACCTGTCTGAAGGCTCTTCAAACTGTAGCTTTTAGGGTCAACTGGAGGTTCCATTGTGTGGGTGTGGATGAGGACTCACTGGCAGAAAGGAATATCAATCCCTGTCTCCCTCTCTTCCTAAAGATCCAGGAGTGAGCTCAAAGTTTCACCCTCTGATTACATGCTGGCCACCTTGGCACCCAGCCTGGTCTGCCAAGGCTCCTCATGATTGTGCACTCAGGTAAGGCTGACAGGGTGTACTGAATAAGCAGCCAGTCAAGAACTGTGCCTTGACACTCCTTTGTAAAGGGAAAGCATGCCCCATGGTGGAAAAGGCCAAGGCACACCGGAGACTGCTGTAATACAATCACTCTGCCTCTGCTCTCACCACCATAGTGCATCTCCCAGGACTGCTGCAAGGGCCCCTGCTGCCCCAGCACCAACTCTGGTCCTCCCACCATCTGCTCCATTCAACAACCAAAGTGGCTCCTTCAAAACCTATTACTTCATGTCACTCTCTAGTCAGAGACTCCCAGGGACTATGTCTCCCCACCACAACACAGTGCTCACAAGACCTCTGAAGAACAGAACCATCTGGCCCTCACTGCCTCTTACCCATTCTGGGCTGTCTCTGATTAACCTGCATGTCGCCCTGGCTCCTCTTGCTCCTCCAGCACTTCATGCACTACCTCACTCAGGAGCTGCAGCCAATTTGGAAAGCAGTATGGAGATTTCTTGGAAAGCTGGGAATGGAGCCACCATTTGACCCAGCTATTCCCCTTCTTGGCCTATTCCCTAAAGACCTAAAAAGAGCTTGCTACAGGGACACTGCTACATCGATGTTCATAGCAGCACATTTCACAATAGCAAGACTGTGGAACCAACCTAGATGCCCTTCAATAGACGAATGGATAAAAAAAATGTGGCATTTATACACAATGGAGTATTACTCTGCATTAAAAAATGACAAAATCATAGAATTTACAGGGAAATGGATGGCATTAGAGCAGATTATGCTAAGTGAAGCTAGCCAATCCCTAAAAAACAAATGCCAAATGTCTTCTTTGATATAAGGAGAGTAACTAAGAACAGAGTAGGGTCGAAGAGCATGAGAAGAAGATTAACATTAAATAGGGATGAGAGATGGGAGGGAAAGGGAGAGAGAAGGGAAATTGCATGGAAATGGAAGGAGACCCTCAGAGTTATACAAAAGTAGATACAAGAGGAAGTGAGGGGAAAGGGAAAAATAATACAAGGGGGACAAATGAATGTCAGTAGAGGGGGCAGAGAGAGAAGAGGCGAGGGGAGGGGAGGGGAGGGGGGATAGTAGAGGATAGGAAAGGCAGCAGAACACAACAGACACTAGTATGGCAATATGTAAATCAATGGATGTGTAACTGATGTGATTCTGCAATCTGTATTTGGGGTAAAAATGGGAGCTCATAACCCACTTGAATCAAAGTGTGAAATATGATATATCAAGAATTATGTAATGTTTTGAACAGCCAACAATAAAAAATTAAAAAAAATAAAAAATAAAATAAAATCAGTGTACTATAGTAATGCAGCCATATCAGTGTTTATAGTAGCTCAATTCACAATACCTGAACTGTGGAAGCAAACTAGATGCCCTTCAATAGATGAATGGATAGGATAAAGAAATCGTGGTATATATACACAATGGAATATTACTCAGCATTAAAAGAGAATGAAATTATGGTATTTGCAGGTAAATGGATGGAGTTGGAGAATAGCATGCTAAATGAAGTAAGCCAATCCCAAAAAACCAAAGGCCAAATGTTTTCTCTGATAAATGGATGCTGATCCATAATTGGGGAGATATGGCAAAAATGGAGGAACTTTAATTGGACAAAGGGGAGGGGGCATGGGGATAGGAAAGATGGTGAAATGAGATGGACATCATTACCCTAGATATATGAATGACTGAACATATGGTGCGACGCCACATCCTGTACAACCATAGAAATGTAAAATTGTGCTGAAATCGTGTACAATGAATCAAAATGCATTCTGCTGTCATATATACCTAATTAAAATAAATTAAAAAGAAAAAAAAAAAAGAGCTGCACAGGCTCCCAAGGTCCCCTGACTAGCCCTGTTAACCCCAGAACCCTTGCCTTTACAATTGTGTCCCACAGAACACCCTGCCACCAGCACTGTGTCCCCTAGGACCACTGACTCTAGCATTGTGCCCCCAGGACCCCCTGCCTCCAGCACTGCCTCCACAGGACCCACAGTCCTCTTACACCTCTCTTCAGGTTTCTGCTGTTATCATCTATCATCATATCAGGGACACCTAGAAAGTCTTGAGTTCCTGTCTCAATGCCCTCTCTGAATCTTCCTAGGTCTGACTATGTCCTTCCAAGTTCATGTGCTGGAAACCTCATTGGGAAACAGTTCTAGGAGGAGGAATCTTTAAGAGCTGACTGGTCTGTGCAGGCTCCACTCTTCTTTCTCTCCTTTAGCCTTGGCCTTCCCAGTCGCAAACTGAGAGGCAACTAAATTTATTTTCTTTATAAATTACCCAATCTGTTTACATGTTGTTACAGCAGCACAAAATAGACTGGCTTCACAGTACTAAGCCGTGCAGAAGACACTACCCTGTTATCTGTATGCTTACTTAGGCCTCTGTCCCCAGAAATGAGAGCAAGGACTTTGTTTTATTACTGCATATGTCCATCAGTGTCTGGTGGATGTTCAGAAAATATTTGTTGATGATTTAAGTCCCTCTATGACTGATATAGGCATTGTCACTCTGTATATAAAAAAAGAAAAGAAAGAAAGAAACAAAAACACAGGAAGCCTAATGGGCACAGCAAGTTCCTTATTATTAAGTGTGACCTTCAATGATAAATAAATGCAAACACACAACACAGATAGCTTGACAAGACCGGAGAAAGTACAAAATAAATAGCCACCATTAAGACTGCCTTGGTTGTCTAGACATCCTGGGGTAGTGAGAGCTTATGGTCAGACTGTCATATGTCCCCTGTGACTGAGTTAATGTCAGCCCCCACTGGCCTGAACCTAACTATAAGGACAGCTTCTTCCACTCAGACCTACTCTCTTAAGGAACTCCATGCACACGTCAAGCAGCTGCGTTCTCACCAGGCTCTGATTCCCTTTTCTGTGTGGGTCATAAATACTGCCCTGTGGAATGTAATGTAATTTTGTTAACTGGAGATAGAGTCTTTTAATTCCCATAAATTAGACCATAGCCAATGATTCTGGATGTGGCCCAAAGCCATTAATTACATGCCAGTGAGGAGGTAAAGATTTGGAAGGAACTGTTGCAGCTGCTAATGGTTAAAGCATCTTCTTTTCCCCTCTCAAGTTCTCACCTACTCACTCAATGAAACTCTGCACATTCACAAAACTGTGTAACTAGGAATGTTATCAAATATCACTAAACATGTTATTTATTGTGACTCTAACAGGAAGAGTCTGTTAAACTGGACATTTCTATCTGTCCCATGAAGGTCCAACTTGAGGTATGCAGAATGAAAAAATGGAAAGCATGTAAATTTGGCAGTCTGAAGACAGTTCCTCAGGTTCTATAATCCTTACAGGTTCTAAGCCAAGTGTGGAGTTGTACACAGCAGGGTGAAAACAAGGGGCCCTGACCTTCCTGGGGCCATGGTGGGAACAAGCCTTCTGAAAACATTCTAAGATCCCTGTGCCCTGTGTGCTGGAGACTTTTTACTGTTCTCTTCTCCAGAGTCACAGGCACCTTGTGCCTGGCTCACAGCTCCTCAGGAAGTATTCCTTGAGTGCCAGCACCTGACAGAGGCTCGCCTGCTGCTGATACATTAATGGATAGTGGTTCTCCAGGTGCCTGGAGCCTGCCTTGCCTGTTCTCTAGTCCCTTCCTGCACAGGGAAGGGAGTGTCTACACCTTTGAAAGGATGCTGCTAGTGTCCAATCCATGTCCTGTGTACTCAGCAAGAGAACTCTCCAGAAGTCACCTGAAGACAGGTAGCCACTCTGAACCTATTTCCTCAGATCCCAAGCAGGAGGTGGAGTGGGAAGCCTTGGGTCCTTCTAGTTCCAGTCATCTCCAATAGGAACCATGCAAATCCAGACAGTGAAGAGGAGCATTAATGGTTCTTATTAGCCATGAAATTAACAAGATAGACTGACTGGTCAAGGAGTAACATGAGAAAGATATCAGCTATGACATTCTGAGAAAAACACAGAAAACAGATACTTTCTTTATATATAAACAATGGAAAAAGATGCTAACTAATGAAGATCTTCACAATAATTATAGGGATGGTTCCTCAGGTTCTAGGATCATTACAGATTGTAGGCCAGGTATGGAAACTATCTAAAACTTAATTTTAAAAAAATTGTGGACACACTCAACATTCTGTTATATTTGTCAATGGCAGAGAGGACTAAAATGGGTCCAGACCCCATGGGTTCAGCATCATATTGCATGTTTGAGAACCATCCAACGAGACCTGAAAACAATACAAAATATTGTAAATGCGACTCGACTTTTTACAATCTGGCCTGCATGGTGGGCGTAAACCTGGGTGTTCTCCTCAGTGCTCAGAAAACAGGCATCAGTCAAAGGTCACTGGAAAACAAAGGCCTTGCCGGGTCCCTGGTGTGCTGTGCTTTCCTGTTGGCAGGGTAATGGGCAGCTGCCTGGGTGGCAGCTGCAAGTGGGCCCTCCAGAGGCTCCCATGATGAAGAGCCTTCTGGAGGCAGGATTCATCCCATACAAGAGGACGCTGACCTCCACACACAGTTCCTAGCAAGTAAGGTCAGTGTTGGTAGGGCAAAGGAGTGGGCTTGAGTCCTGCAAGGCAGTGTGCCACGCAGACCCTGCTCTGGCTCCTCATTTTGCCTTGGCCACTGGGGCCAATATCTGTGGGAGGCAGTGGAGTAAAGAGCCCAAGGTAGAGCTACCTTGAATCCTGTGTGACCAAGGCCAGCTGCAGGGAGAAGGAAGCCATCCTGCAACAGCACAGGACATGTAGCCAGACATGGCCCCACCTGGTTGTCTGAGACTTATCAACAAATAGCATGGTCCTGTCAGGGACCAGGAAAGTCCCAGCTGTGGAAGACCACAAACATCAATTGCTGGGAGAGGTAAGGTTGTTTGAGTGCCAGGGGGAGCCATGTTTGATACCTCAGAGGCTTCAGGACCCATCCTGATGACCCAGGGACCCTGGGGGCCTTTGTAAACCCTCATGGGGAAGCAGCCTACTGGGAATTCTGTGTTTTCACATTGCCTTGCTCCTGCTCCCATCCAAGCTCCTCCCTGTGCCTGCCTTTCAGGAGAGAGCCAATGTTGAAGTCAATCCTTATCCTAGATCTGCAGAACAGCTGCCCCCAGGGCGGCAGCATGGGCAGTGAGCATAAGCTGCCACCCAGAGTTCACCATGCTGGTGTGGGCCTGAGGTGGGCAGAGGCAGCACCAAGGCAATCCAGGGCACAAAGATCTACTGAGCTGGAGTAGCCCTGATGGGCCCAGTGTGGATACCTGCTCTACACAGCACTGCAGCCAGAACCCTCAGGCTCCATGATTCCAGAACCTCAACCTCGTGTTTGATAACAGTGACAAAATGGGAGTGAGGCAAATCTGAATGTAAATTGAGGCTCAAGCATTGTTACAATAGCATCAGTACTTTTCCAAATTCTGATAAGCATAAGTTTGAACCAACAGCATTGACCCAAGTGCTATAAAAATCCCTCACCTAGCATGCTTAGATGGTATCCTGTTGTTGGGTCTGTTTTTGTCTCTGTAGGAGTTCTGCTTTTATTTTCACTTCAATTGAATTCTATTCCATTTACTCTTGCCTTCCTTATCTCATTAATTTAATTCTTTGAATGTGTGAGGCAAACCTGGAAAGACATTAGTGGTAATCTGCTAGAGCTTATTACAGCACTGAAGAGCACAGCAGAGGTTTAGAGCTACAGCACTGAGAGCTACGATATCCCACTTAATGGTAGTTGAGAAGATTCAGACTTTGCTGGCTGCAACCTTCAAAGATGACACTTGTATATGATGTTGATTCCTGGCTGCTGAGCCAAATCAGCCATCCTACTGGTTCTTGTCAAGATGCAGTTATGAAGCTCATGTGGCCCGTGGCCCTGAGGAGACTTCCATGTAGCCAAGGCAGTCCTGAGACAGGGCAGGCCAGTGCTGAGGTAGATCAGGGAAAGCTGTTCTGTCACTCTGCTGAAGCCTGGATTGTACACAGGGGAACACCAACCACTGAAGCAGACTCAATAGCAGTGCTACGGCTTCAGATACCCACTGAGCATGTGCAGTCAATGACTTCAGTCTCCTGCTTCCTAAAGCAAGGAGCAAAATAGAGTAAAGCTAAGTGTGAATGGGATTCAGGACTAACAATTTTATTATTGATTTTCCAAGCCCTAGTTAGCATAAGTTTGAACCAATAGCAGCCAACCAAGGCCTCTATAAATCCCTAGACTAGCACACTTGGCAGAGAAAACCTGCTCTCTGTTCCTTTCTTGTGTGGCATGAGTTGTGTTTCTGTTACTCAATTAACTCTATTTTTATACTCACTCATCCTTGTTTGCGAATTTCATTCTTTGAATTCATAATATACAAAAGAAAAAACGGAAGGCAAGCTTCTGGATTCTACTGCCATTAGGAGCTGCAGCACTTCCTGCTGCAGAGGCCTGGAGCTTGTGCCGACCCCACCTGGCAGCAGCAGCAATGAATGAAGTTTCTCTTCAAAACTGTGGTTTCCTAGGCATCCTCTCTTTGATTAGCTGCTAACACTTAAAATGAGCCAGCTTAGCTACAGTGATCTGCATCTTCACAGATGGCTCACCAGCAGAACTGGTGAATTCAGCTTCTTAAACACTAGCTATATGTTGCTTCTATCATTGTTGCTTGAGTACAGAGAACAACTCTAATGAATGGCTACCTTATCTGTGTGTGGTGTTGAGATTTAATACAAGTTTCAAGAGGGATCCCTGGACCAGAATGCAGGGACATAAAGTTCTCTGCTAGCTTTTGCTGTGTTGACTTTTTTGCATTGGGTTTTTAAAACCCTTGCAAAAATGACTATGGTAGATCCAGCCCCTTGAGATCACTACTAAAAACACTTTGTGAAGCCACAGATCCTCCCCACTGATACCCAACCCAAAGCAGAATAGTGCCTAGTGCCAGTAAGCTGAACATCACCCTGTGTGATGTTCTGGACAGCATGTATAGTCGTTTCCTTCATCATTTTATTGTTATTTCACTGTATTTTCTTATGCTGAAGTCCATCGATTTGTAGGAATGAATTTATCATATAGAAAAGTGTCTTTCTCTGGGAAGGCTGTGTTGGGAGGACTCAAGCTGGAATTCAGAATCATCTCCAGAAGAGGACTGCAGTCACTGCATGCACATCACAGGGGGACATGCCTCCTTTCTAGCACTCAGGGCACAGTCATGAGACCAGTTTGAGATGAAACTCCACCACTTTGTTGGTGGGATGAGTCTGTGCACACTGCAGGCCTCTGCAGCCAAGAAAGCCTGTTTCAGTGTTTACTGTGAATCACAGCAGGGGATGCCTGCCCTTGTCAGCTCTGAGGGTGGGAACAGGCCAGGCCCTGTCCTCCACTACCACTGAGCAGTGTGTTTCAGCTTTGTGCTAGATCTCCATTCCTGGGGAGGGCCTCCAGTATTGCAACAGACTCAATAAATCTACTGACTTATTTCCAGGTTGTTCTCACAGAAATCCAAAGGATGTCCCAGAAGATAGGAGTGAAAGCAGTAGAATTTATTTAAGTATGAAAACTAGAAACAGAACTCTTGCAATGGCAAGAGGGAGGCATACAGCAGGTTTTCAGTCCAAGTGAGCTAGTCTAGGGGATTATCTAGCAATTGGGTACACAATATTGGTTCAGACTCATGATAATCAGGGTTTGGAAAATTACTAATGTGATTGTCACCACACTGAAGCCTGAATTTCCATTCAGGTTCATCCCAATGCTATTTTCTCACTATTGGTTGGCAAGCAGGAAGTTGAGCTCGTGGGATTGTAGTGGAGTTCTGGAGGCAGTGCTGTGTGGAGTTGGCATCCACCCCGGGCTAAACCTGGTCTTGGTGCCTCAGGCCCACGCCAACATGGTGGGCTCCATCTGGCTATAGCTTGCCACCCAAACTCTAGGCCCTGTGGGCAGCCATTCCACAGCTCTGGGACAAGGGTTGGCTTCAGTCAGGCATTGTGATACAGGAATTTTACTTTAAAGACAACAATGATGAAAACATCAGGAGACTAAGGTACGTTTCTTCCACTCTCCTTCTCCTATGAGCATGGGAGTGTTTTCCAAAGTCCACGGAGCTGAATGTCACAGCATGTGGGTAGCATTGCTGACCTATGAGGCCAGCTGTCTTCCAGCAAGACAGACATTAAAGAAACTAAAAAATAAAGCAACACTGCATCCTTCTTAATTTACTCTGGAAAATACATCTATTTTTCATAAAATATCTATTCTAATGTGTGATGAGTTTGAAATAACTTAAAACAAATTAATATATATTTCTAAAATGTCCCAATCTTTGTTTCACTGCAAATATTGATAGTTATTATCCTCTCACAGGAAATTGTTTGGGGGTCCTCATAATCTTTAAGAATGTGAAGGGATTCTGCAGGGCTGGGAGCAGCTGAAACAGGAGTGTTCCTAAAAAAGATGAACACAGAAAGGTCACTGGGGTCAGAGTCTGTGAGTGGAGGGCAGGGCTCAGATGGATCTGCAAACTTTTTTCTTAAAAACTAAATCCAGGTACAGAATGTTAGCCTCCTGTGGAGCTGGGTGGTTGTTACCATACTTTTGTATCTTCTGATGTGTTTTAAATAATTCATAATAAAAATATATTGTCATGAAAATATCATTTAGAGTTATGGAAGCAATTACCAGAAAAACTATCAACAAACATGGCTGAGTTTCTGGTGCAGTGTAAGATCAAGGTGGGCAAGAATGGCTGGAAGAGGCGGCCCCGTGGCAGGTGGGCAGGTTTTATTCCACTTGATACTAGATACACCTCCTCTACACCTCGACAAATTAGAATCTTCAAACAAATCAAGTGAAGAGAAAGGGGGGAAATGGAAAGCACCATGCAGAACTTAGAGATGAGGAGAAGGTCTGGAAGGAGGAGGAACTGCACAATGTGTTAAGATGTGGGACTACGGGGGTGTTTTCTTTCCCTTCATTTTTCATCTATTCTGTTATGTGGCTGTATAATTTCATGTATAACATAAAATTATTTTTTAAATTAGTGATAGGTCAAAAAAGGTAGATAATTTTTTTTCTCCTGGGAAAGACTGGCTACCACATGGATGCCTGGTGGCTGCCAACCTGCTGCGCCTTAGAGACTGTGATCATAGGTGCATTCTTCCTCTCTCCTGGTCTCTTCTTTGGCTGGCTGTCCTCAGCTGGTGCTGCTCCCTCCAGGGCCTGCTCTGTCTTGATCTGGTCTTCTTCTCTGTCTCTCTGTGTACTCTTCTTTATTTAGAAGGTTACTAATCTTTGAATTGGAGTACACCCTTAATAATCCTAAATAAACTATATCTGCAAAGACCATGAGCCTCACTTTCTAAAGTTCAAGGTGAACATGAATTGGGGAGTACATCATCCAACACACTATAAAGACCAAGCAAAATGTATTACTAAAGGCACATGCTCCAAATATAATTCTTGCTTCAAATGAAGAAGTACATGGGTTAAACATAGGCTCCCTTGATAGAACTCTAAAGCAACACTGCATCCCCTCCCCAAACACAAGCTGTTTAACTTTTCCAAAACAACCAAATAAATTCTGATGTGATC
The DNA here is from genome assembly GCF_001458135.2 of Marmota marmota marmota. Classification (NCBI taxonomy): domain Eukaryota; kingdom Metazoa; phylum Chordata; class Mammalia; order Rodentia; family Sciuridae; genus Marmota; species Marmota marmota. The sequence continues at coordinate 13,525,703 of NW_026000206.1, forward strand.
GGTGTATCAACAGCCATTAACCTAAAGATGTATTCATCAATATAAGTACTGAATACCTTCATGCTTTTATACTGTTCCAGGTATATTCACTTGTAACAGAAACTGAGCCTTCACAAGAACCAAGTTCAACAGAAAATAATCTCATTCACCCTCCAATTGGCAAACAGAATCTTTGTTATATAATGGACAAGGCACTAGCATAATATTTGTAGGTAGAATTATAAAATATGCTGTAGGTGTACTATTCTCTTTGAAGTCATGTGTATGTCTGTAGGTGTACTATTCTCTTTGAAGTCGTGTTTGTCTGTGAGTGTGTGCATGTGGGGTGGGTGGGTGGATAGATAGATATTGAGGGATGCTGCACAGGATCAAGTTGGACAGCTGTGTGGGTGCTCTCGAGTCCGGCCATCTCTTCCTGGCACAGCTGCCTTTGAAGTTGGGCTGGGTGCCTTTGACTGAGCCCTCATAGTAGATTGGATGGATCATCTCCCTCACTTTCAGGCCTGGAGCAAATTCCTTCAGTTTCTCTATACTGTGGAAAACAGGTGGCTTCAGTGCCAGCTCGAACCAGCATGAATCCCTGGGTCAGCATGTACTCGCAACCGGGATGGGAGTAAGGAACAGCCATGCTTGTCCATTTCATGGATCCTGTAAGTGTCTTTTCTTGCTATAGTTTGGGTATTGACAGATCTTCCAAGGCCCATTTACTGAGGCCTTGTCCACTGGGTGGTGCTATTGGGAAGAAGTGGAACCTTTGAGAGCTGGGCTTAGTCTTAGGTCCTGCCTGAGGCCCCTGAGGTGTGTCCTTGAGGAGGAGTGTGGGACCCTAGCTGTTCCCTCCTCCCCTTTGACTTCCTGGATGATGACAGGAGCAGTTCTGCTCTGCCACACCCTCCCACCATGATGGGCCACCCCACCACAGGCCCAAAGCAACAGCACCAACCCATTGTGGACTGGCATCTCTAGAACTTAGGGTCCAAAGAAACCCTTTCTCTTCATAAGCTAATTAGCTCACATATTTGTTACAGTGAAGGAAAGTGGACTAACAAAATTATCAACTTTCTAGAGACTCTGAAGCAGTCATACATGCCCTCCTCTTTGCTCTTATAGCCCAGCCTCCACAGTGCCTCCTTGCAGCAGGCCTGGGTCTGTGAATGGCCTGTTTTCCCTGTAGATAGAGCTTTTTCATGAGGCTGGATCCCCTGCCTTATTTGTTGTTATTGCCCAGCCCCAGGTATAATGAGCACATGACTTTCTGATTTGTCTTTCTGGATGAAAGAGGAAGAATTTGTCAAAATGTCATTATAAGCCATCTTTCAAGTAGAATTTATTATAAAGTAGATGCCTCCATTATTACCACTGAAGTCTCACACCTGAGTTTTCACAGGTCCAATTGTGCCTTTAGCCCCCAACAATGAACTGTCTGCACTGGTTTCCAGACCCTTCCTCTCTGTGCTTCCTCATCCCAACTCCAGCCTGCCCACTTCTCTGGGCATATACTTTCCCACTTCCCAGGAATGAAGGTGACCTGGTTGGAATGGCCCTTTTACATCTTGGCACACATAGCTGCAGGAAGACACACTCCTATTCACATCACTTCCTGCAGCTTCAAGAAATATTCCACCTCCTCTCTTTACCAGTGGCCTCTGCTCTGTAGAGTCTCTTGCATGTCCGTGTTCCTCCCTGCAGTGTGTAAACATTCTGAAGATTTCCATTTCTTGTGAGAGACAGGGGTATAATTTTATTTTGTTGCATATGGATTTCCAGTTTTCCAGCATCATTTGTTGAAGATGCTATCTTATCTCCAGTGTATGTTTATGGCACCTTTGCTAATATAAGATAATTATAATTTTATTGATTAGTGATTAGCCTCTGTGCCCTCTATTCTGTACCATTGGTCGACAAGTCTGTTGTGGTGCCAATACCATCCTCTTTTTGTTACTATTTCTCTGTAGTATAGTTTATGTCTGGTATAGTGATGACACCAGCTTTCCTCTTCTTGCTAACAATTCCTTTAGCTATTCTGGGTCTCTTAATGAATCAAGGACCTGGAGTTAGACCAGAGACTCTGCATCTAATAGAAAAAAAAAACTAGGCCCTAATATTCATAATGTGGGATTAGGCCCCAACTTCCTTGATAAGACTTTGATAACACAAGAATTTAAATCAAGAATCAATAAATAGGATGGAATCAAACTAAAAAGTTTCTTCTCAGCAAAAGAAACAATCTATGAGGTGAACAGAGAGCCTACATCCTGGGAGCAAATTTTTACCCCTCACATATCAGATAGAGCACAAATATCTAGGGCCTACAAAGAACTCAAAAAGCATCAAAAAACAAATAACCCAATCAACAAATGGGCCAAGGACCTGAATAGACACTTCTCAGAAGAGGATATATAATCAATATATGAAAACATGCTCATCATCTCTAGCAATCAGAGAAATGCAAATCAAAACTACTGTAATATATCATCTCACTCCAGTCAGAATGGCAGCTATTATGAAGACAAACAACAATAAGTGTTGGCGAGGATGTGGGGGAAAAGGCAGGCTCATACATTGCTGGTGGGACTACAAATTGGTTCAGCCAATATGGAAAGCAGTATGGAGATTCCTTGGAAAACTGGGAATGGAACCACCATTGGACCTAGCTATCCCTCTCCTCGGACTATACCCAAAGGACTTAAAAACAGTATACTACAGGGACACAGTTACATTAATGTTGATACAAGCAGTACAATTCACAATAACTAAACTGTGGAGCCAACCTGGATGCCCTTCAGTAGATGAATGGATAAAGAAATGTGGCATACATACAAAATGGAATTTTACTCAACAATAAAAGAGAAAAAATCATGGCATTTACAGGTAAATAGATGGCGTTAGTGAAGATAATGCTAAGTGAATTTAGCCAATCCCCCCCAAAAACAAATGCCGAATGTTTTCTCTGATATAAGGAGGCTGACTCATAGAGGCTGGGATAGGGAGGGGGAGCACAGGAAAAATAGGTGAATTCTATATAGGGAAGTATGGTTGAAGGGAAAGGGAGGAGGCAGGGGTTAGCAAGAATGCTGAAATGTGATGGACATCATCATCCAAAGCACAAGGATGAAGACACAAATTGGGTGTCAACCTACTTTATATACAACAAGAGTTATGAAAAACTGAGGTATGATAAGAGGTGTGATAATGAGGTGTGATAAGATTTTTAATGCAAAAAAGTACATTTATAAAGACATGAAATGGCGTGAACATAACTCTATATACAAAGATATGAAAAATTGTGTTATGTGTAATAAGAATTGTAATGCATTCTGCTGTCATGTATTAAAAAAAATAAAATCAATTAAATTAAAAAAAAAGGTTTCCATTTCTTAAAGCGAGACTCCCTCTCTGGATCCTCCAGGTGACAGGAAGGACAAGGGAGCTATGCTTGCCCCAGCCCTCAGACAACCTCATGGATACCAGAACAGGCATCATTCCCTTTCAGCTGTGTCCTCTTTTACAAAAGGATGCTGTTTAGCAGACGGAGGAGGCCAGTGGACACTCTACAACAGGTTTCTACCTTCACTGGCTTGACCAGTCAGGGAGACTGACAGCATGCAGAAAATTTCCTAAGCTCACAGGCTCAGGTACATCTTTCTCTTCAAAAAAGCTTCCTAATTCTGCACAGCCCATCCCCTAATGGTGGAGCTGCAGACCACAGTGCCTCTGCCTCTGACTGCTGCTCTCTTCACCTGTGGAGTCTACCTGAGGATCACCACTGGGAATGGGAGGCCCTGCCACTGCAAGGAGAGTGGAGGGTGAGCCGGGCAGCCTCCAGCCAGGCCCTCTGCCTAGTGGTCACAAGGCTTGGCCCTGCTCCTTGTGGCCCTCAATCCTGTGGTCAGAGTGCACACAGCTCTGTTCCTGTCTGCAGGCCAAGCTTTCAATCTACGTGTGCAATTTACTTGGATTCAGTAGCTCAATTCCTTTTTCCTGCCAGCCACATTTTGTATTTTACTCCAGAATGGTCAGTTACCCTCTTGGACCATGGCTTTGATAAACATGGTATCCCAACATGCTCTCACCACCAAAGGGCCTTGCCAAGAACCTAGTGTGTCCTTGGTCTGCCTCCCTCCTATGAATGTGAGAACCCTGAGCTGGGTGATAAAATGTGCTATGTTCCCAGTGAATTTTTGTTAAATGAATGAGTGGAAGGAAAAAAATTATCCCCCTTTTATCCCCATAGCTTGTCACCAAGTTTGATCCATTCTGTTTCCTCAAAACTCTCATGTCCATAAGCTCCTTTCCCTGCCTTCCTGGAGTGAGTTACTCCAGGTCTCATTTCTTCCTGCTGAGCTTGGAGCACAGCTCCTGCTACACCTGTCACTCCGCATCCCACCCTCCTTCTCAACACCACTCCGATGGCCTGGGATGTACCGCCCATCACACTGCTGTGCCCCTCAGAGCCTCTGCACAACTGCCCACGTCCATACTGGGTGGAGCATGAGGCCGAGGCAGGCCTTGAGGCCCTGTGTGACGGGATCCACTCCTGTTATCAGCATCTCCCTCATTACCTCCCACTCACTCTCCCAGCACCAGACAAATGAAAGTACCTCCTGTGCCCCATGCCCAGGTTTTTTTCTGAAGATAAACTTTTAGTTTTAGTACAGTTTTAGTTTATAGGAAAACTGAAAAGATAGTGCGAAAGGTTAATGATACCTCTCAGCTAGTTTCACCAATGGTTAGCATAGACATGGCTTTGAACATCTGTCACAATCAATGAATCTACACTGACATGTTGACTAATGTCCAAGTGTTACTCACTCTGTAGTTCTTGTCTTTCTTCTGTCTGCAAATCCCACCCAGGATACTATGTTATGGGGCGTGGTCATGTTGTGTGGGCTCCTCTGAACAGTCATGGTATCTCAGTCTTCCCTGGTTTCGAGGACCTTCACAGAAGCATTAAGAGGCACTGGTCAGGGGTTTGTAGGTCATCCTCAGCTGCTCTGCTTTGAAGCCATTTCCCAGCCTATGATCTTGGGCTTTTATTCTATTCAGAAGAAAGAAATTAATTCACAATGAAAATAATTTCTATAGCATTGAAACAATTACTGGTAATAACAATCTTCTCAAGCTAATGATCCTGGGAGTTATTTAAAGACAAAAAATGAACTTCAAGAGCAGTTAGAATTCGAGTTAACAGCTAATCATCCAACTGCCAGTTTAGATTCCAGGAAAAATACAATTTCTAAAACAAAAAAGAAAAAAAAGGAAGGAAGGAAAGAAAGGAGGCTGTGTGAAGGAAGGAGAAAGAGGAGGAGAGAGGGAGAAAGGAAGTGTACTGTGTCGATTGAACGTTAGAGTTTTCAATTTGGGAAGAACAAGGACTTGGTATTAATAATCCACCTGTGCCCATGATTTTATGGAGACTTCTAAGTACAAAGAGAGAAGTTTGTTATGACAGAAGTGGAAATCCATCTTTAAGGGCCTTTATCCAGGACAAACAAATAGGAACCACAGAGGAATGTGGAGCCTTTGAAAGTCTATAAAGATGAGTAGGAACAAAGCACCTTAAAAATTAGTGAGAAAGACTGAAAGTGCACCACTGTGACATCCCCTGGATAACAGTAAGGTAGATCCCCCTTGTGGCTGGGGGTTTAGTCTTGCATGGGGGTGGGGGGGGTTCCGGCGGGGGGGGATCGGCGGTGGGGGTGAGAGTCGGGT
>NW_026000206.1:13531439-13586050 GCF_001458135.2 Marmota marmota marmota
CTGGGGTTGGGTGAGTGCGGGGGGGGGTCGGCGGTGGGGGGTGAGAGTGGGAGCTGCTGTGCAGGAGCTTACCCAGGTGGTTTTAGGAGGACCCCAGAGGCACAGATCAAACCTGTTGTCTGACTCAATGTCATTATGTTAACTTTAGTTCCTGCTTGACAGTTTCCTAAAGCAGCAGATACCAGGCTACCTTGCAATTGAACCTGCCCTTGAGTGGACCAGGGAGTCTGTAACTGACCCACTCTCCTCCTCTTGGAACTACAGAATTCACATTCCTCAGGTCAACCATCAACTCAGCAGGTGACTTAAATGCCAAGCACAGTGGAAGGGTGTGTTTTTTTTTTTCTGAGGCCTGAGTTTTAATCACAGACTGACCCATGGGTGTTGGGTTTGAAGATACCTGGCGAGAGGAAGGGAGTGTCATGGTCAATCCTGTATGTCCACATGGCCAGACTATGGTGCCCACGTGGTCACTCAGCCTGGATGTTGCTGCAAAGGTATTTTAAAGATGTGATTGACACTGAATTCTGCAGAAGGAGAGTCAAGCAGATTGCCTTCCATAATGTGAGTGGGCCTCAGCAAATGAAATTCCTTAGGAAATAAGTCTGGGCTTCCCTCTGGAAAAGAAACCTCTGCCCGCAGACTGATTCCAGATTAAGCTGCAACCTCAGCACTTCCCTGGGCCTCCAGCCTGCAATCTGCCCTGCACATCACGTTAAACTTGCTACTATCCAAAGTTGGTGAGCCAGTTCCTTAAAATAAGGCCCTCTCTCTCCCTCTACCTTTCAGTACAGCAACTCCACAGTTCAGGAGATCCATGATTCCTGACATATGACCATCGTGATCCTACAGGTAGGTTGGGACACACTAGTGACAGGGAGTTCAATATACTGCAGTGGCAATGAAGTCATCAGAGGTCTCAGGCCTTGCTGGAAGTCACCCTGCCTTGGATTTTGGTTTCGGCAGGCCCACACTGGGCATGCACTCTGGCCACATTGCACTTGTTTCTACCTGGCCAAGTTGGGAAGTGTGCAGGAACAGAGTTTTGGTATTCTATCATCTTCAAACCATGGGATGCTATTTTTTGAACTACAAATGTAAGTGATGCTTGCAATTAATCCTCTCCAGAAAGGTATTCTGTCATGCAGGAACATAACCAATAAGGAAATTACACTCAGAGAAAAGGTAGATGCTTAAGAGAATTTAAGGGAAAAATCAAAGAACTTCCCTGATGACCCTAGACATCTGTCAAGGTGGGATCTGTGTTGAGGAATACCCACAGAATTGAACTCTGGCCAGTGCTCAAGTTTCTGTTCCTATGACTGAGTCTCCTGGCCAAGAAGGACAAGGAGGTCAGCAGGACGATGTGGGGATCTCCAACTGGGCTCAGCAATGTGTCCATGAGGTCACCTGCCTCCTGCAGCTTGGCAGCTGCATGTCTGTCTTATCCTCCCAGCACCCAGCACTACAGCTCTTAGGAGATGGGAGATGGCATGTGGTCTTTGTAGCCACTGTTATACTTCAATCCAGACCCTTGCAAATGGCAAGAAGTATAAAGGAGAAGAGAAAGTATGGGAGGAAAGTGGGGGATGGTTGGCACAGAGCAACCTGGAGATGGATTCCTGTTCCCCAAGCTTCCCCGGGGCACCCTGAAGAACTGCCAGATGAAAGGGAGGTCTCACTCTGTCACTGTCCTTCAGTACCATTCTAATAACAACAATAGTAACAGTGAACATTTTCCAGAAGTTACCACCTTAGGTGTAGCCAATCTTCATTATTCATATTCTGTTTTTGCAAGTTTACTGCTTGTAAAACTTACTTGTAACCCCCAAATCAGTGCCCATGTGCCCAGAGCCACCTGATAGCTATGCTCCCTGCTGAGGCTGAATGAGGCCTCCACGTTCCTTTTTGTAAAAAAGACACTGAAAACAAGTGTCTTTTTCTCCACCTCCCTAGAGCTCTGTTTAAACACCCTCCATATATCATGCTGAAGTGCTCTTGCACTCCTGAGAAAAGGAAGGCTGAGATTTCCTCACAGAGAACACACACATCAAAGAATCTCCCTTCCAACACAAGGTGTGTGCTGCTGGCCCTGTTTCGTGCTAACCAGTTAGCAGTGTGTATCAATTAAGATGTCTCAAACAGAAGCACACATGCCACAAGGTGACATATTGGTGGGTGGCTGCAAGCAAGTACAACCAGAGGCTGGAAGGCATCTGGCCCTGCTGCTACTAAGATCAACACCCCAACATTCCCCAGCTCAGGTTTCCAGGTGACTTTAAAGAATAGAACTGCCATGGTTAATGATAAGTATTACACATTTGACTATTGACTTTTAGGCATCCTGATCCGGGCCGGGTCCTGGATCCCATAGGCAGTAGCTCAGTGCTCATGGGGATGTGATGGAGCAGAGCCATCCTGAGTGAGGGTCAAGTGCTTCCCACATTGTTCTGTATAACCTTCCATGGCAATCCTGAAAAGTACATCCTATTGTTGCTCAGGACTTGATTGGGGTTTCATGAGCTTAAGTGACTTGCCCAACATAATCACAAAACCAGTGACTGCTGGGTCCAGAACTCCAGCCCTGGCAATCAGACCATGGATCCCTGGGTGTACCCTGAGTGGTACTGCCTGCTAAACTCCCCTTCCTGCCTGGGAAGAGTTGTGAGTGTCAGGGAACTAAGCCAGTGAGTAAGCAGAGACACTAGACTGATGCTCTCATGCAAATGACATGTGAAACTTGGGGACATACTCAACCCACAGCACCTGGTATGCTTAGGCTCTCTTCTATTTGTGTTTTGTGCTTCTGATGTCAATTTTTGCTTTGTGGTTACCACAGCTTATATAAAAATCTTAGACAATTTTATGCAGATAACAACTTAATCTCAATCGTATACAACTCTGTGCTTTGACTAGCTACTTAAAACACACATTTTATGCTTTTGATGTCAACATTTCCATGACTTTGTACTACGTACCTTGACAATCTGTTTGATATATAGTTGTCTTAAATATTTTCTCTCTCCACATACTGGAGAGAAATATTGACTCAGTATTACTTATAGTATTGCCGTATGTGCTTTTATATATTTTATGTTGCTAATTAGTAATTTTGTTTGTCTGCTTCAACTTCATTCTCTTCAGCAGTTCCAGGGACAGACCTCAAGGTGGGGAACATGGCGTTTCTTTGGGAGAGTCATCACCTACTTCCTCCTCATTTCTGAAAGACAGTTTTTGCTGGACAAAGTACTCTTGCTTGGTGAGTTTTTCCTTTTTTCCATTTAGCAAATTGAATGTATCCTCCTGCTCTCAACTAGCCTACAGGGCTTCTGTAGAACAAGCCCTTGAGTGCCACCTTGGGGCTCCTTTGTCTGGGATAAAGGGGGATATTTTTAAAGCACCACAGTTTCTGTGCACTACAGAAAAAAAATAGTCTCAAAGAGTGACAGGGTTTTTCCTGTACCTGAACCCTGCCAGGTGAGGACTGTGCTGGGAGTGGCAGGAGTCTTGTGTGGAGCAGGGCTGACATTATGGCTCAGCAGAACTGAGTGAGGTTGTTGGGCTACTCCTTATACCTCTAGCATGGAGGCGGGAAATGCTCTCTCTCTCACTGGAGCTTTCTCCCTCTGCTTTATTTTTAAATTCTTATTCTTGCTCTGATAAAAGAGACAGAAAACAATCTTAGTCTGGCATAAGCAAAATTTAAAAAAAAAAGTGTAGCTGGAATGAACCCTATGTAATGCCATTCCTCTAGCCAGTGTGAGACAGTCACAAATTTAATGGAATTAGGAACACTGCACTTGAATCGACTTAAACTTGAAATAAATTTGTAGCAGGTATCCAAGAAAATTAAATCCCACAAGAATCTTCACACAGAGTTGCCAGTGGCACCCATCATTGACCTCTGCAATGATTCCTAAGACTTCTGAAAGTCCGAAAAAGGAGAAAAGGAATCTGCCTCTGCTTCCTGCTCTAAGGCCTCTTTTTATTTCAGAAAATGCATCTAATAGTCTGGTCTGCTTTTGTCAGTAGGTAGGAATTTTAGGAAACACATAAAAAGAAATGCACTGTGATTCTGGTTAAATTTTAAACACAGCACAAAAGCATGGTAACATAAAAAATGAAGAAAAAAATACCTTTTTAGAATATTAGAATATTTACTTTATTTAAGCCATGTGAGTGATATAACATCCAAAACTCAAAATATGGTTTTATCCTTTACCCATATGTACCCCACTTCTTAATAAAGGGGATGAGAAATCTTGGGATCAGTCTGAAAACTGAAGGAAGATTTTTGATTCTCTCTTGCCCTCCATGTCCAACTCAAACTGGGAACAGTTATCAACTAGGCAGCATCCAGCAATCCATGGTCAGTTTAGAGCTGACCAAGAAAAGATGAGACAGAGGGTCCTGAGGGGCAGGCTGGTGGCATGCAGTGGCTGAAGAAGCAAGAGCTGTCCTAAGGAACATAAACAGAAAAGAACCAAGACAACACTCCTCCTCTGTGAACAGTTACCGCCCTCAGGGCCCAGGGCTGGCTGTCACTCTCCAAGACTTTCCCAGGTGTCACCTTCTTAGTCCCTTAAAGTTGCATGGCTCATTTGCTCCACACTCCAAATCCCTTTCCTTTTCTTTGTTATCCTTTAATAATATTGTAAGTTTCCTTTTTATTAAGTTTATTGTCTAAATCAGAGATCAGCAAAGTACAGCCCTCCATCGAAATCTGCTCCCCACCTGCTATTAATTAACATTAATATTCATATTTTGTTATGCTAGAGCACAGCCAGTTCCATTTGTCTGTGGCTGCGGGGGCTGTGGCTGCTTTGAAGCAGCAGCAGAAGGGATAAGGGGTTGTGGTAGAAATGCAGGGGTCACAAAGCCATCTATGCAGAAGGTCTCCCTACCTCTGGATAAGCTCCATAAGCACAGGAAATGTGTTTGCTCCATGGTGTGTCCCAAGTGCTGGGCAAATAGTTGAGGCAGGAAAGGATTAATTGTGCCTTCAGGCAGAAGGTGTTCTGTTTTGTAGCTTTAAAAGAGCGAGAGGCAGGGGAACCTTAGTCAGGACATCCCACACAAGTATTGCACCTGGAACACAGAAACTTCTGTGCACCAGCAGTGAAACATTTATGTCTCTACTGATTAAGAAAACACCAGATGTCCATGAGAGTTTTTCCCATTCTTCAAGCACAAGAACCACAGGAATAAGGAGTCAGTAGAATAGGTTGATGGGGTTTGCTCTTGAGAACTGGGAAGCTGGAGAAACCATCCAAGTCCCCACTTCTTCTGGATTCCTCAGCAGTCTCAGTTCTAGTTCTCTCCCAGCGGTAGAGGTACACTTACAGATTTCTGTAGCTTGGTTCACAGGTCATGTTTTCCAGGGGAAAGAGGCAGCAGAACAGCCAGGTTACTGTCCTCAGCATTCATGGGAGGAGGGGAGGAGCTTGTAACAATAGGCTTAAGTCTTGGTTACTCAGAATGCAAGCAGAGAAAAGTCCTGATTTCATTTCTGCTAGAGGACTGAGGATATCTCTTTTAAGTTCTCTTTTCTTTTATTTTAAGTCATGAATTTTAATATATTAAAATTGAATTTATATAAAGAACAATAAAATATTTCAGTTCACCACCTGATGAATGGTAAGTTTTTTTGCTTATCTTCATATAAAGCACTTTACCAAGAATTGAGCCATTATTATTTAAAACTCCACTCCTTCAGTCAGTTTCCTTATTTGAGCGGAAAATAACAAATTTCTGTAGAATTTTGGCTACAGGACCAGTCACAGGGAAGATCTGAAATATCTCAAAGTAATTTGGCTGGAGAAAAAGGTTTTCTTGAGACTTAAAGGCATCATTCATCACATTGTGTCTGAAGGGCCTCCTCCACCAATTGCTGCCCTGCACTCTTCAGAGTAAGGCTCAGGATCTGGGCTCCCGGCAGGGGTCACTTCAAACTGGAACACAGACCAGCAGAGCATTCTGGCAGCCATTCTGCACCCTGTAGTGATGAGACTCTGAGGCCCCTGGAGAGACCATGATCCTCTCCACCCCAACCTCCAGCCTGAGCTGCTCCATCAGGCTCTGGCAGGTGTTCATGCTGGCCCCTGAAGACACGGTGGATTTTTCAAATTGGTTAAGGTTTTGAATAGATGTTTCTCCAAAGAGGATCTTTCCCTCTCTTCTCTCTATTACTTATGCAGGGGGAAGCCTGCTGTCATGTCATGGGGACACTCAGGCAGCCCTGTGGAGAGATTCATGCAAGGAGGAACCCAGGCCTTTTGCCAACAGCCATATGAGTGCGCCATCTTGGAAGCGGATCTTCCAGTCCAGCCTTCCGATGAGACAGCTCCAGCCAATAACCGAGCTCGCTTGAGAAGCCCTGATCCAGAGCCACCCAACCAAGCTGTTTCTGGATTCCTGACCTCCCAGACCTTCTATGACTATATGAGAATTAAATGTATCCATTCATGTGCAGTTCCTGGCATATGGTAATACATGACAGGGATGCTGATATAGTTGTGCAGGTGGTTCACTGTTCAAATGGAAGCTTGTCCAGGCTGTTAGCAGGCAATTGCTTATGTAGAGTTGGCCCTGTTTTCTAATTTGTAACAGGGCCATGGATGGGGCTTATGCTGTCAGTCTCGGGGATTCAAATATTCAGTAAATACACCTTAGTAAGGTTCTTTGGCTTTGAGCTGATATTATTGGACTTACTCTGGGTATATCACAACTACTCCCTGGTAGTTTCATGGAATTCTCCAAAATAATCTCTGTGGGATGCCTACAGGCCAAGCCCTGCTGTTATTATTCAAACAGTGTATTGTAAACCAAATAAGAAATCTTAACAATATAAAAAGTTTAAGATCATGCAGGACAATACTTGATGCTTAGTTATACCTACAGACAGAGTTCAAATATAGAAATATAGTTCAAAATATAGAAAAATGCACAGGAATGAGAAAGACCACATTCTGGATATGGCTTAACCTGGGGTGAGGAGAGCATGGGTTTAGGAAGCAGTGTACAGAAATCTTAAGCTCTGCCCAGAATTTATTTCTTAAGCTGAATAGGGTACACACCAGTGTTTATTATTTTTTAATCTTAAATATATAAAAATAATTTATTAGTAATATTATTGAATGAGACCTGTCTTTCTAAGTGGGTGATCATTTTGCATTTCTCTCCGCATTAGTCTCTGTTGAACATTGAATCACTATATTGACAGGACCCCACAGAATCAAGTAGCCATTCACTCAACCAATATTGAATGATAGAGCATTCAAAGAATGGAGAACGTCATCGGTACATTATGACACAGATGTTTGGTTATTTGACTATTTTCCCTTCTTTCTTTGAAAGTGGAGGCGCTCTGTCTGGTACCAATGAGCAGACACATGTGCCTCTTTGCAGCAGCAAGGTTTCCATCTCTGACTCGGCCATCCTCTCGGAAGAGCACAGGGGATCTTCTTGCCAGGGTTCACTGGGAGGGGGACGAATGAATTTCAGAGGCTGTGCCGAGGGGTGGGAGTTAACCGGGCGGTTTTCATGGCGCCCGGGGCATGGGGGAGGAATGCACCCCGAAAGTTCTGGCGAAACAACCCATTCTCTTTAAGTTCTTGCTTAAGGTTTCTTCCTTACTGTCCTCTTAAATAAGTCCCTTTTATCTGAAGATTATTGCTTTTATACTCAATGCATTTTCATCTTAATGCATACTGAAAAAGTTGTGAATCTGCAGGCAAGGGAAGTGAGTTGTGAATCTGCAGGAAGCAGAAGCAAGAAAACTATTTGAAAAGAAACAAGAAATGAAAACCACAGTGATCCATATGCTATGGGCATGAAGGTGCATTTATCCAAAAATGAACCGACTTCTAAACATGAATGCTATTTTCTCCTCAGCAATCAATGGCAGCTCTTGGAACTTTGGCAAATATGGTTAGAAAAACTATTTGCCTTTGTTAAGAGCTAAAATTTGTGTTCTTTCCTTTTTCTGAGATATCTGTAATGTTTTTCTTTCTTTATTCAAAATTAATTTTCAGGAATGGGGTTATAGCCCAGTGGTAGAGTGCTTGCTTGCCTTGCATGTGTGAGGCCTTGGGTTTGATCCTCTGCACCACACAAAAGTAAATAAAATTAATTTTAAATTTTACTATTGATACAGGAATCCATTCTTCTTATTGCAGATTATATCATCACAGTATATGTTATTCTGCATTTCCAAGCTTCCTCCCTAAAACATCCCCAATTATTACCATTACTATGGTGTCTTGAGTGTTTTTACCCACCTTAAAAATACTTTTACAACTGCATGGATATACATGTAGAAAATACTTTGCATTACTCCATGTTTTATCACACAGAGCAATAGTAATTCACACTTTGTTTTTCAGCAGAAGGATTTCAGAGAGAGATTCATTTTGTAAAGCAGATAAAAAAGATTTGAAAAGATAGACTTTATTCAAAGAAAGAGAGAGAAAGAATTTTTCAATATTTATTTTTTTAGTTCTCAGTGGACACAACATCTTTATTTTATTTTTATGTGGTGCTGAGGATCGAAACCAGCGCCCCGTGCATGCCAGGCGAGCGTGCTACTACTTGAGCCACATCCCCAGCCCCTTTATTCATTCTTTTTGAAGCTGTTTAGTTCCCCTCCTAAGCATCTGCTACTTGTTGTCCATTCATCCTTCCCCTATGCGCCCTAGGTCTTAGGGCTTCTTGCTGTTACAATGTAGAGCATTCTTACTTGTCATGTGCTTGTGAGTCCCGTGTGCATTCCTCCAGGACAGACCTTTAGAATTTGAACTGCTAGGGCCTGGGGAAGCACGATCAAGGTGGGTTTGGCTCTATAAACTTCCCTCCCCTAGAGCCCGGCCACTCACCCCAACAGCAGTGGGCACGAGTGCTGACCCTTGGTGGAAACTTGGATTCTCCCACAGTACCTGCCTTGATGGCATGAGGCCTGTGCAATTCTACTTCACGGGTGCTGGGGTAGGGGGAACCCAAGGCCTTGTGAGGTGGACTTCACTCAGTTGATTGGCTGTTCTGATTTTCCTTTTTACCTACTGAAGCTCACACTTCTCATTTTCCATTTCTTGTTCTTTTTACTGTTGTTGTAGGAATTCTTTGTGTACCATCATCCCAGCATAAGTCTGGATTCCTGTCCTTTGTCATGCAAGTTCAAACTTGCTGGTATGGTTATATTTAACTACCGATTCCCTTTTATGCATTTTGCTTTTGTATAAGTCTGTTTAAAAAGCTGGCCCTCCTACATGCTTAGCATGTACACATCACATGCTTTCCTAATAAGTATAATATTCCCCTCTTTAGTTTGGGTCACTAGGTCACTGGACTGTGGGTTCTGGAACAAGCACAGGCTCACCACTCAGGCAAGCCCATCTATGAAAGCATCTGTTCTTTCTCAACTATGTGAAAAGCTGGCAATCACATTGTGTACTATTGTATATGATGGCATAAAATCATAAGCTCTGCTCTTCAGTGACTTTGTAAAAGTAGCACACACCCCCAGCCTGTGAACTGAGACCCAGCTGGACTTGATGTCACCTGTCTCTTTTCCATTTCCTACAAATACCCCCTTGGTAAAAATGGAGATTCACCAAATCTCATTCTCTAATCTCACTCTTCGATAAGACAAATCAGGATTCCCTGGTGTGACAGCTGACTTTGAGGCAAGGGCAGAAAACAAACAAGGTGTCCCCAGAGCCTCAGGTGGAGGCAGAAGTCAGGAAGCACTGAAAAAAAAAAAAAAACACCCAAGAACACAAGAGTCCTACAAAGTGATGGAAGGTGTCAAGGGACACAGCAGCACCCCAAAAAAACAAATGCCTGGGGACAAAACTGGAGCAAAGGGGCAAGGTGACACAGGGTGTGGGTCAATAATATCCAGGTCAATATCCAAGAGAAGTATCAGGAGTCATAGGACATAAGCAGGAAGGTGGGGTATGTAGAGGGTCCCCTCTCTTGGAAGAAATCTGAGTAATCAGCAGACAATCCACCCTCAAGGAGTAGGCTCCATCCCAGCTCCTTGCTCCTCCATGGTGGGCCCTGCTTGGCACCTACTCCAATGTGCACAGTTCAGAAGGGAAAACTGTGAAGGAGGACCTGCAGAAGGCACTGACGGCCTTGAGATCCTGTCGCAGGCCAGATGGACCACATGGTTAAGATGTCCCATCTCTGTGGCTGACATCAGTCAGTGGAGGTGGTAACAGAGCAGGCACATGGTCCCCACTCCCTGCTTCAGTTTCCATACACCCTGTCTGGTCACACTGATAGCTGGACCTCTTCTGGTTCCTGGGGCTGCCTGATTTATAATCATTTTTGTTTTGCTCAAATAAACTCAGTTTAAGCTTATCCAGGGGTTTTCCATTTTAATAAGAGTCACCCATGTCCTGGAGAAACCTGACTCACACTGCCTTAGCTTGGTGACAGAGGCTTACAGCAGCAGTGTAGTCAAGGTTGTGGCTGACAGCCTCAAAACTAGAGCATGGGATGGGCCTCTGTAGTCTTTTCCCCAAAACACCAACAGAAATGTGGTCAAGAGAAAACCATCAGGCAAATCCCAGCCAAGGGACAGTCTACAACATGCCTGATCAGCATTCCTCAAACCATCCAGCTCATCAATTATAGCCGGCCTATAATCCCAGCTGGGGATCAGACTGGAGGATCTCAAGTTCATGGCCAGCCTCAGCAACTTGGTGAGATCCTGTCTCAAAATAAAAACCAGAAAGGGCTTGGGATATAGCTTGAAACTAGAGCACCCCTGTGTTTAATCCCCAGGACCAAACCAAACAAAATAACTAACAAAACACAAAAACTGAGAAACTTCCACAGTCCCAAGGAGCATAATGGGCATGGTAGATCCTCTAGGGGGTCCTGTGACACAGAAGGACCTAAGGTAAGCAAAGACCCCTGGATTAATCAAGCACCTACCTGGATTCTAATGCTTCCACATAGGTTCAGCATTGTGAAAAATGTACTCACTCGTGTATGATGGGCACCTGGTGTTGGGGATATGGGAACTCTTTGTACTCTATGCACATCCAAAATAAAATTGTCAAATAGAAAAACTTCCTTAAGAAAAACAAAAAGGTGCAGAGCTGTATCCTCATGCCATTAACAACTAAAGATCCAGACTGGAAGCTGCATGCTAGGAGCACAGCTCTTCCTGAGCACAGGCTGGCTCCCTGCAGGCCAGGGGCGAGGGCTCCCAACAGCTTGGACAAGGGGGAGACTGCTACTCCCAAGCCTGCAGCACCAGGAGGGCTTAATGAGGACAGCCAGCCAAGAAGATGCTGCTACACCAAAACGGAAGAGGACATCATCCGTGCTCACTTCCCCAAGATGAGAAACAGAAGAGTCACTCAAGAGACTAAAAGGTGCACAGCACTGTGTACGTTATGCCATCCATCTGCATCCTGCTATCTTCCTTGCTGGACTCTTCTTATGCACTGACTGGAGAAAGATTCTTTAGCTTTAGTACCTAGAAACAGTTGGCTGCCAACTGTAAGACTCTCACCATGGTCTCAGTAATAACCCAAGAACTTCTGCTACCCTAGTCTTCTCATGTTTAAAATGAGAGTAACATCCCCAAACCCCACCAGTGTTATGAGGTCCAGAGCAAATATCTAGGCAAAATACTTGGAGTCTTTAAAAAGCATAATACAAATGAAAACTTCCATCAGCATGGCTGGTAACAATGATGACGCAGCCATGCACTCAATGTTGGATTTTCAATATCTGATACTTATCTAAGGACCAGATGAACAGCAAGTGCCTTCGCCTCATTCACATTTTCCAGAACATATTCACTGAGTGTTGCTTGTTTATCGAGGGCTGTTTAAAGGGACAGATACCATGTTGCACTACTGGCTTTCCCAGTTAAGAAGAAATGTTCAGATGTTTATTTAAGGTCTCGATAGATAACAAAGCATTATAACTTCACCAAATGTGCAAGTAATTCGAGGTTTTCTGGTAGTTTCCCTGCTGCTCCTCTTGGCCCACTACAGGTACCATGCCTCAGAAGAAACAGCTTTCACCAGGGATTGCTGTGCGGCCACAGAGTGCATGGGGCCAGCCCTCTCTGATCTTGGCTCCTTTCAGTTTTCAGGTTTCTGCAAGGATGCTGTTCACTTTATTCTCCTGCTGAAGTCCCATCCCTTCTCTTTGTCTCATCATAATTTAAAGTATAAATCCCCAAGGGAATGTCATTGTCACTGTAAGCAGTAGCACCCATCTCTCCCTTGATGCAAAAATAGCAATGACAACCAGAGGAAGGAGATCTCACCATGAATAAAACATTATCTGCCCAAGAGCTCCATGCCCCTCCTGGGCCATTCCCTGCAGCTCTGACAAAAGCCCCACTGTGCAGTCTCTCCCACAAGCTTGATAATGTGCTAATTTAATTTTCCACTATAGAAACCAGAAACAGCTGGATTTTTAGATTTCCATTTGTAGTAATTTCAGACCCTTCTTAGCTTGTGTTCCATTCCCATTTTTGGTCACAGAGCAGCACTCAACAGGTGCTTTTGTAGTTTAATCCAGAAATCAACAGCACTCCCTCTACACATTGATGACTTATCAAACCCTCTCTTGTGTTGTGATGGGTGTCAGCGCATCTTTCTTAATAAGCCCTGTGGCACATTGTGCAGGGTCACGACATCATGATATCTGGTAAAGACATTTCTGACAGCTCTGCTAACCAGCAATCTGTGGCTCAAATTGGAAATAAAAGCAGGTTGCTTTCTTAGAAGTGTCAACACTGCACCTAAATCTGAAGAAAATTCAAAGTGAAGTCAACAAGGTAAATTTCACTTTAAATTCAGCCTTGGGCTGCAAGCATACACACTCAGTGAAGCAGGAGCTGATGCTGTCTTTCACCAGCAACATGAGAAGCAGCCCATGTTTCCAAGTGTTACCTTGTAGGAATCATGAGTGGGGCTGTGTTCTCCACAGTGGCCATCCTCACTTGGCAAATATTTGAAAGTTCTTGGTACACAAAGACCTGCGAATTTGTGAAGAAGAGATACATTCTGTGGTTTCATACACAAAGGACTTCTCTGTGGAAACTGCCGCATTGTGTCTAGGGGTCCTTCTCGTTAGGAAAGGATCCTGCTCTAGAAGGACCCAGATCCTGATACTGAGAGGCTGCTGTTAACTTCCTCACTTGTTTTAACAAATCTTCAACTTCTGACAGGCTTGGTTTGGTGGTGCTGTGGGGACCCAGATACTCAAGACACCACCCCTTTCTTCATTGGTTTTAAAGTCTAGAAAGCAAACCCCTGGACATAAGCACTCATCAAGGACACAACAACAACAACAACAAAAACTATCAAGACATCCAGACGCAAACTCGGGCAGAAACAGATGTAGGGGCAGTGAGGAGGCTGGGCCTTCTCCACATGGAGGTAGTGCTTGCCTGAGCACTGGGGTCACAGCTCTGGGAGGAAGGAGAGCGAAGAGACATGGCCACCTGGGTAGGGCAGGAAGGGAAGACAGAAGCATTGTGGATGGGAAGGGCAATCACCCAGAGCACCCTGTGGGGGAGATGAGCATGTGCTGGGCCCCAATGGCAAGAACACCAGGGAGCAGGCCCCCATAAGGGAGAGGGAGACACTGACTGACTGGATGCACCCACCTCCAAGGAAGTGGGTTTTGACCTCCAGGAAAGAGGGAATACTGGAGGAGCTGGGCAGCAACACAGCAAGACCATAGCTGGGATTTGGGAAGTGGTTCCTGTGATCTGCTGAATAAAAGAGGGAGCCAGCAAGCAGCCAGACACAGAGCACAAGTCCTAAAACCTTTCAAAAAGGCCAAAAAGGAGCAAGGTGCTCAGACCATCATTCAGGGTGCTAAAACATCTGGCACTCTCAGACAGTGGGCAGCAGTACTCAAGCTAGAAAACCAGCAATGACCCCAACATTGTGTTTCAGGAACACAGCTGGGATGGGGGTGCCCTGGCTGCAACAGTCCACTCTCTCCTCTCCAAACTCAAAGAGCAGGAGCTGTAGGTCAGATGCACATCTCCCCTGCCCACTACACACTAAGGTCCAAGGGCTGAGAAGACTGACTGCTACCATTTTACTAAGAGCACTCGCTGAAGGGCCTTGCAGAGATGTCTTGTCTCCTTCACGGGCCTATCAAGAGATGTAACCAGCTTTGCCATAAAGGTGAAGAAACCCAGAACACAGAAGGTTCCTTTGGCTCCTTGCTAAATGTTTGCTAAATTACTCATCATTCCTAAGTTTCAGGATGACCATTTAAGGACACAACAACAACAACAACAAAAACTATTTTTCGCTATCAGCAGACATCATTTGCTCTTTTCATTCTGACACAAGCCACATATGACTATTTAAATTTAAATTAATTAAAAATGAATGAAATTTAAAATTCAGTTTCTCCGTAAATCAGCCACATTTACAATATCTGCAGTCACATCCCAGCTGGACAGTGCAGGTCAAGATCCCCTCCATCACTGCACAGTTCTCTGTAACCAAGCATGGGCTCCTGGGGGAAATTCACTCCTAAGATGGAAAGTCACCTCCCTAGTCAGGTGCATCCTGTCCTTGGAGAGGCTGCCACACCACCTGGCCACACCTCCAGCATTCAGCTGACTGTGTGCTGCATGGGGTGCAAGCTCATCAAGTGCTGGAATGCAGAGGAAACTCAAATAGTGTTTCTGCACAATAGGATTTTTCAATCTAAGAGAAAGAATAATGATATTAATGTAATTACACTATATTGTGTTGTAATAGTCATCAGTAAGCAAGAACCAAAAAGGGCAGAGGAAGCTTCCCAAGTCAGAGAAGACTGACACCAGTGTGGACTCGGGACCGTGCAACAGGGGCAGACTACACATCACATGTACAGCACAACACAGCAGAGAGAGGTTGCAAATTAGACACTGAGGGAAAAAGTAAACCGTGGAATAGTGTTTACAGCATGAGCCATCAAAATGTAAATACTGTGTGTTATTTGTGTGCTATTTATGGAAGCATATGTTTATTTAGAAGGCTTTGGTTTTTAAATTAAAATACACATAAAGCAAATGAGAACCCATTAGTGTGTTCATTACCACTTGGAATACTGTATTTCTCAATACAAAAGCAAGAAGTAAAGGAAAACAGAGAAATGGAGGGAAAAAGGATGAGTTTTATGGTGCAAAATGGAATGAGGCCCACTCAGGTAAAGAAGGAGGAGGTGGATCTGGAGGGTGGGAAGATCTAGCAAGAAGAAAGTGGAACTGGAGACAACATTTGCCCAACATAAAAATGGCATCAGAAAAGTTGACCCATGTCATTCACCATCAAAGACGCAAATCACCCCATGAGAGAGAACAATTCCTGCCCATTAGGACAGCTTCTATCAGAGGGCAGAGAGAAGGCAACCATGCTTCTGTAGCTGGTGGGGATCAGGGCAAATGGCATAAGAGTCTCAAAAAAATCAAACAGAACTACCAGATGACCCAGCAAGCCCCCTTCGAGGCTTGTATCCACAGAAAGGGATATCCACAACACCGCAACCCCGTCAGTGCAACAGTATTTACAGGTTCCTCGCATCTGGTCCCCTGCTCACACAGGTGTCCCCATATTCTCTGCATGTTTCCACAAGCTCCAGATGGCCCACCCTGGCCACCCAGGTGATTCATTCCATGCCTCCCCTGAGGCATGTCCTTCAGCCTTGGGGAAGGGTGGCCTTCTGGGTTTATCCACTCTTAGCTCTCCTTCTTCAGGACCCCCATACTTGCGGGCTTCTCTCACTGGCACGGTGTTTCATCAGAGCTCAGTCAGTCTACACTCAACTCCTGTTTCACACACCTGGCTCTCCTGCCACCCTCTGCCCACCAGACTACTCTCCCCTCTTGCCTACACACACTGGACAGAAATCCCTACACCTCAAACTGCTAGGCCTCTGTGCCTGGCTCTGCCCTATGGTAAAATGCATCTGTCAGTATTTTACCACAGAGAGGTCTTAGGTATGTCCTTCATGGTGAGCTCTAGAAAATATTTACCCCACCTTGCCCATAACAGTCATAACAGTCATTGTGTCACCTCCCCTCTCCCTCTCCCTCTCCTCCTCCTCCTCCTCCTCCTCCTCCTCCTCCTCCTCCTCCTCTTTCTCTCTCTCTCTCTCACCTTGACCAAAATATCTGACACGATCCACTTAGAGGAGTAAAAGTTTATTTTGAGCTCATGGTTTCTGAGATTCTGTCCATGTTTGGCCCTTTAGCACTATGCCTTTACTCTGATTCACTGGTACTTATGCCAAGGCAGTTGTAAAATATTTGAATATCACTCCTAGGTACCATCAAAACTGTTTCTTAAATAAGAATCTTTCTCCCTCCTAAAATTTTAGACACTTTTCCCTTGAGCTATTTGACAGTGTTTTCTACCTAAAAAATACTATCAGCTGAACGGAAGATCTAGCACCATGAAATGCATCTCTTCCCTAAGGAGATTTTCACCAAATTATGTATGTTAAAATTTAATTTAGAATTCATACACAGCCTGATTAAAGTTCTAAGCTGTGACACTAAATTTTGTTAAACTATAGAGATACAGTATTTGCTCGTGCATGGTGCAGAACTATATGATACAACATAATTAATCATTCATTTTTTTGGAACCATGTACTATTAATCTATTTACTCATCCCAACTAGGATAACAATTCAATCATAAAAGCTATACAGAGATCATTAATGAAAAAGAAAAATTTTAGTTCTATTCCTGTAAATACTCGAGTTTATTAAACTATACAACAGTGTAGCACTTAGAATGCCCCTAAAAATTATAGAGAAGACCCAAAAAGATGACCATTTATCCTTCTGCTTAACTTTTAACTGTATGCATTGGTTAAAAATGGGCACTAGCCAGTCAGTAACAGCTTGTCACATAGAAAATAATTAAAATCATCATATACATTTTTGAAGGAAAATATCTGAATTTGTAGACAGAAATAAAAGTCTTAATTTTCAAAAGAAAACGATTAGCTATTTGCAAATTTACAATTCACTAAAGCCATATCACCGTGATTTCATTACCTAAAGTATGTAACAGTGCCATGAAATTTTACTTGACAAAGAACAGCTTAGAACATACCCACACAGTTAAAGTTATGACAATAAATAATGATCAATAAGATAGAGCCATGCACAAAACATTTGGTCAAAACAGAGCTCTGAAGATGCAGGGAGACACACAGAGGTCCAAGAAAGGATGCTTCCATGAGCACAAGAGGCAGCCACACAGATCACATTCCACTTGGATTTCTGTTTTCAAGTTAAAGATTTGATAGGGTGGTTAGGGAAAGCAGAAGATCAACCCCAAGGGAGTCACAAGTGAAAGCCATTGACTTATCTCTGCCAACATGATTTCCAATACCTAAAAGAGACACCATCCCATAGCATTTGAGCACATTAAAATACTCCAGTGCACTTGCCCCTTCCAACTTCTCCACCGTGTTAGCCAGCCTCTCCTGCAAGGTCTGCAACAAGAGGGACTACTCCAGCCCAAAGCTGTAGATGGACAGGTCCTGGGAGACATTCTGCAAGAAAAGGGGAGAGGTGTGAATATGTCACCAGTGTCAAGCATCCAGGCCCCATCTACCTTGGTGTCTGTCCTTCAGCTACTTCACAGAGTGAAGGTCCTTGCTACCTCGGCACTGTCAGTTGCCCATCACCACAAGTCACTGTCATTACTTTCTCTTGTTTCATACATTATTAAACTCAAAGTAACAAGTGCTGCCATGCCTGGAGTGTGTTTCCTGACATGCACTGCATTGGAGCTTTGTCTGTAGTTCCCGTGGTTCCCTACGACAGGGACAATTACTACCACCAGAGAAAAAGAAAGCAGAGAAGTTAGGTCATTTTTCCAAAGTCACACAGACACAAAATATTCAAGCCAGGATAGAAATTTAGACTATTTCATCACTCGTGTATTGGTTTTTAACCCACTGAGCATTCAGTTAATTTAAACAATAACATTTAAGGCTGGGCAAGTGGGAGGCAGTGACACCTGTGTAATGTGTCTGCGCATAGAGGGGGGCAGCAGAGAGGAGTATCCGGAGGCCACTGTGCCTGCTTCAGAGAAACAGGGAGCAGAAGGCAAGGCTGGGTGGAATCTGCATTGCCCATGGCCACCACTGTGGGGACCAAGAACAAGGAGGAGAAGCCAAGATGCAAAAGTAAATTATGACATGGATGTTACATAAATCATTTAAAGAGCTGCACACAACTATGAACATTTCTAAAGCCTTTTCTCATTGAAGTACATCAAGATGGATGAATCTGCATCCTTGGATTTTGGAGTGTCTTGGGTGCTTCTGCAAAAGTCTTGCCTTGCCAGCACAGGTTTTACAAAGCATGTTTGCTGGGATCATAAGTTCCCTCATTGTTCCAAGTGGAGGACTCTCGTTGTCTCCCGTGATGAGCTTCCAGGTAACCTCTGGCTGGTCAGGCTTCTGGATGGCATCAATCAGAGGCCTTAGAAACCTAGCTGGTCGGGGCAGTGGGACCAAATGAACAAATGCATTAAGAATTCAGGGCAGCACTATGGCTAATTGTAGTGCAAAAGATCTGTAGAGCTCCCAGTGTGCATGGCAGCCTTGGGTGCAAGGCTGGAGGCCCCAGTGAAGGGTATATCTGTTACCATGTCCTAGTGCATTATGAAACTATGAATAAAAGGAGCCTGGAGACTTTAAATTCAGCAAATGTGACATCATCATTTTTTGATACACGTTGTTGAAAACTGGTTCCACAGGGTAAGTCAAGGGGACCATAGCTTTTTCCCAACCAACTTAGTGCAGATTATTAAAACACTGCCTCAGCCCCGACCTCAGAACAAAGCACTATATGACTTTGAAGTGAAAGACAAAAAAGCAGCAGATAATGACTGCCTTCCATTTGTTAAGGATGATGTTCTGACTGTGATCCAAAGAGTGGATGTAACCTGTGCTGAAGGAATGTTGGAAGAAAAAATAGGAATATTTCTAAATCCCTACATTGAGTTTAACTTGGCTGCTAAGCAGCTGACAGAATGGGATAAGCCTCCCATGCCAGGAGTTGATGCTGAATCAAGTACCTCAGTGGCAGCCCAGAGCAGCACTGCCCCAAAGCACTCCCGACTCCAAGAAGAACACAAAAAATCCCCACTCCTTCACTTCCCTCGCTATGGCAAACAAATCCTTTCATGCATTCCAGTACTGCCATTATGTGGAGATCAGCCCTCCTGTCCTCATCAGCCCCAGCAACCCTCAGCTGCCACAGGGTTCAAAGAACTTTCTGGCCTTTCCTTCAGTGCCCCTTCTCAGATTCATGTGAGTACTGCTGTGTTCATTGTGACCCCACACCCAAGCAGCCCAGTGTCAACTGGCCCCTTATTCACTTTCCCATTGAATATCCCATCTCCAGGTGCCCGTGGAACTATGAATCCTCCCTTTCCAGGACTCCCTTCTCCTGGCTACCAGTGTCCTCTCACGCCCATCCTGCCAGGTGCTGTGCTGCTTCTGCTGGAATGGTATCCTGTCTCATGGCAGAATCCACTGCTCACAGGTTAGAAGATTGAATATTATGAAGATATTAGTTCTCCCCAAATTTATCTACATATTTGATGCCATCTCATTACAAATTCTCACAGTCAATTTTGTGGAAATGTGTATGTTAATTCCAAATGTATACATTAGTATATATTAATTCCAAAATTTAACCAGTATACATCATCTCAGAACCTGGGATCATAGTATGGTAAAAGTAATCAGGAAGGGATGGGTTTTGAGTATTAATTATTCCTGCTTTTCATATGATCTATTTAATTTTTAATAATGGTAGGGTTTAGCAATGATTTGCAAAATTTATAAAAAACTACTCCCATCAATAAATAAATGAGGGCTGACTTTAGCAAACCAATGATTCCAGGTATCCAGGGAAGATTAGGTATCTATGATTTTCTTACCAGCCATTCTTAAGTACTGGAAGAATATTAGCCTAATTTAAAAAAAAGAAAGGAAAAATAAAATGAAAGAAACTTCAGCCCCTTCCCCAGAATATATATTTTGATTTTAAAGAGGAAGCAGGTTTTTGAAGTTATAAATAGGTCAAAATTTTTTACTACAAGGCTGGCTCTCCTTACATATTATAGGTAAAGTCTATGGATTTAGATCTGGAGAAAACTTCATAAAATGTTCTGCAAGCCATTTAAGAAAAGGAGGGTCATGAAGTGTTCATGGTTCCTTTAAAACAATATACATTTTGCCCAAGACCACTCCTCTGGCCCCAAATTGTAAGTCGACAATTGAAGTTGCAAATTGCAGACAAAGATGATTTATAATTAAGGTAATCTCAAAAGACTAGAAATTTGTTTACACATTACATCATAACAACTCCAGAACCATTTTACCATCAGATAAATGTTGGTTGATGAATGAAAACTAATAAGCCATTAGTTTTCAATATGCCTTCAGGAGAGCCCTAGAAATGCGACTATGCTGCAGTCTTGCAGGAGGTTTCCTTCTACCTATTATTCTCTAAAGATGACACTAGCACAAATTCCTTAAATTTTAATTGATGGACAGCAGCCTGTGTCTTTTGCATTGCGAAGGTGCCAGTTTCTGAGGTGTCAGATTGTATATATGGAAAGAAAATCCTCCTGGCTAACACAGGAGCCAAAACAAAGGGCAATAAAATCTATTTTGTTGCGTAAATATTTTTGGACATGGAATATAATGAAGAATGATGATTTGACTGAAGATGGATTTAGAAGCAGTATATAAATAAGAAAAAGTCTAATAAAAGTAATGACTATATCACTGCTCTGAATGATTGGAGAAATGAATCCTATTTTAAACCAAAGATAATACTCTGAACAGGGCAGATTTTAGGCTAATATGAATCTATAGTTTGCTTCTTGCATGCACTTGTCTTCAACACATTTACAGAACACATCTGCTTTGTTGTGTGACCTTCTGGCTGAGTCCTGATTCCTCAAGTTTCCAGATCTGATATACCTGTAACACCTCGAGTTAATGAGGTCAACATGAGGATCCTAAGTCCATGAAAATAAATCTCTTGTTCACATTCTGCAATTAAAAACAGGTTAAAAGAAAGGGATTCATAACATAGGGTAACTCCTTTTTGAAAAGTCAAGAGGCTGTGCTATATGATTTCAATTTTAAACTATCATCTTGATATGTTTAGGGCTGTAATTTATGGAACAATCAGGCAATCTTTATATTTAACTTTAAATACCTGAATATTATAAATCACCTTAGATGAACACTTAAGGGGGAGGTTCAGTGAAACTTCTGAACAACTTGTCAGTTTTATTGTACAGCAATGATTTGTAACAAATTGTATGATGTAATCCTAGAGTATAATTTAGGGACACAAAAACAACTGTGAAGAATTAGGCAGAGATTACGTTTAAACAATCTTTGCAGGCTAAAAGTAATAAGTATTAAATTAGTCAACAAAGCTTAATTGAAGCTCTATGTGTAACATTTTTTATTAGATTTGTTGTTAATGGACCTTTAAATGCTACCACAACTTGAACTCTGGGTTAAATCTAGATAATAAACCACTGTTGCCACAAAAAAAGAACAAACACTACTTTAATAGCCCTTTGTTTCCATGGGCCTCTTCCTGTTGTACAGAGTAAAGATACAGAGGACTCCCTCCTTCCTCCCCAGGATTATCTACATGGTTGGCAAGATATCACGTTGAAGGCTGCTGAAATAATTAAAGCAAAATCCTGAAAAAACTAAAAGTGCAGAAGCTAAGGTTGGAAATGATAAAAGAATTTTTGTTGTCTTCAAAGATACTTTTTTCAAATTTGTGCTTCTTGTGTTTTTTATTTAAATGTCACCATAATATACAGTCATATGCCACCTAACATTTTGGTAAACCAAACACCACATATATAATAGCATGTACCACATAGCCGAGCATGCAATAGGCTATACCATGTAAGATCCAAGATGTATGCACAATGATGAAACCACCTAAGATGCTTTTCTCAGAGGTATCCCTGTGTTAAGTGCATAACTATATATTTAAGGGTGCTCTAGTTTATGGTGGTAAAGACTTACCTGAACATGTCTCCCAATCCCTTCAACATTCCCTTCTTGGCTTTCTTTTTATCTTTTCCCTTTTCTTTTCCAGTTTTATTCTTTTTCCTATCAGTATGGTCCCCTTTCTCTTGGTTAACATTAATTTGTCTCTCTAGAGAGTGCAAAGGCTGATCACTGGCTGTGGATATAGATTCTCTTCCTGATTATAAACTTTATTCTGTGTCTTCTTTCACTGGATAATATAATAAAATAAAGACAAGAAATATGGTGAATCACAGCCACAAAAATAAGTAAGCAAAAATGTTCGAGAACTTTACTTTTCCACATTTTCTACAGCAAAATAGTCCTGCTCTCAACTTGGATGGCAACACTCTTTAATGTTGACTGAAATTAGAAAAAAATATGTGATGTGGATGAGTCCCATACACACATGTCTGTTAAGTGAAGAGGATACACCAATAGCAAGACAGAAGTAGCTTCCTGGATAGATAGCTAGATGCTTCTGTATGCACAATAACATTCTGGTTGCAACACAACATGTATGAGTGGAGGACTTTAAATCTCCTTACACAGCACAGACCTCTCAGGGACTTTGTAGTATAATGGCAAGATGAAAAGAAAGAAAACAAGCAAGTTTCCTTCACCAAGTGCTTCCTTTCTTTTAGTTAAGGAAGTTTAGACACATCCTGCTCCCTCATTAATTTAATAAACTGTACCACTCACTATAATCACACCACTGTTAGCACAGGACTTCTTTCCTAAGGGTCCAAGAAGGTCCATTTATGATTTTTGGACACCAAAGAGTTGACTTTTTGGTTTATAACAACAACAGACTCTCAAGGGTTCTGTAATGTTTCTTTTATTGTTAATGCCAACATCATTAGTGAATGCTAACCTAACATTTCCTTTTACCACTACTCAACAGGGACTCTCCTCTGAGGGCAAGGCCTAAGGAAGCATCAGTAAACATTTGTTGAAACGATGACTATATAAACAAAGAGCTGAAAATATGAAAAGTTATCTCTTTTTTTTGGCTCTCTATTTATAAACAATTACCTTACAAATTTTAAAACCATAATGGTAGAAACAGATTCTTTAGTAATTTAGAATTTTTATTGGAAAAGCAAAAACCAAATGTGAAAACTCTACACAGGATGACTCACTGTCTTCACAAGGTATCATTTTAAAATGACACTTAAAGTGACTTAAATAAATAAGACATTAACACTGGAAGATTTCACTAAACTCAACAAATCTCCTGACCACCACCAATTTCAATCAATTAATGATAGGTAAAAAACAATGTAACAAAAATTGATGAGAGTGGCCTCCTGGATATACAAAGTTCTACATAGGAACTGAGCATGTTGGGAACATAAATATTGTGGATTTTTGTTTCTTATTTTAGTTAATTATTTTGACTTTGGAAAAGGGGAAATATGATGTAAGAAATGAACAGCCATCGATACAGATGGTGTCAAATAAGAGGATCTGCTGTTCTTACCTCTGACATTTAGCATAGAATGTTGAACTCTTGGCAAAGGAAACAGATTTTTCTGAACAACAAATGTAATAATAATAAGAAGAAGATTATGAAGACAAAGACAGGAAGCAAATATAATGATACATGAGGAAAAGTCAATTGATGTTTAGTAGGGTACTACAGAATGGGTTTCAAAATAGGAGAAAAGTTCAAATTCATGACTCCTAAGACACTCTACTCTAAAACAGACTTATTTAATTTTAAAATCATCTCTCAGTACATATGAGCAGAGAGACAAAAATACTAGGATTATTCTTCCATTGTTCACTTTCACTCTGCATTCTAAACTTTCTCTCTAATCCAGGCTCTCATATGAATTGGGTAAAATCTCCCAGTGATAATGGTAGTATCTCACTTGTATTCTTCTCCTATTCCAACAAAATGCTGCAGAACAGGAACAAGGAGGCCACACACTCAGTTTTATGAACCCTCGAATATTTGCTTTTGGTTCCCAAATGATTTTCACATTTAATTGATGGTATACCATGGAGGTTTTCTGCCCAGTGTGAATAATGGCATTGAAGGCTTTCCTTTCAACAGTCAAAAACCAAATGTAATGTTCATAATAATCAAAAGTGTAGTACCCATAACTCTATTGATGGTGTAAAAAGTGTAAAATGCAGGGCTGGGGTTGTGGTTCAGCAGTAGGGTGCTTGCCTAGCATGTCAGCACCACATAAAAAAATAAATAAATGAAATAAAGATATTAAAAATATTTTTAAAGTGTAAAATGCACAGAGATGTTCTGAGACCATGTATATGGGGCTGTGAAAAGGTACACTCATGGAGTGTGTGTGGTGTAAGCAAGAAGGAGCACCCTAGGACTGGGATTGTGGCTCAGTGGTAGAATGCTCACATAGCACATACGAGGCCCTGGGTTCAATCCTCAGCACCACATAAAAATAAATAAAGGCATTTTGTCCAACTACAACTAACAAAAAAGATATTAAAAACAAAAGAAGGAGCATCCCTGCTGGAGGGATGGTGAGAATGAGTGTGCAGTTTCAGAGCTTCCTGAGCAAACCCAGAGGCAAGAGGACCAGTCAGGAAATCCTAACAGTAACTTCAGATATTACATATTGAGAGCTCAGGCTGAATTGGAAAGAAGGAGTAAAATTAGATTTCTTGAGAGTACATTAAGAATGCTTGCTAATGGAGAGGGTATACAATGAGATGATAATTCCAACTTTCTGAGCCTGGAAGAGCTAATGAGATAAATCATAATCATTCCTCTTTATGTGTGCAACACTAAGTATGTAAACAAAGTTTCTTCTTTTTCTCTTGCCCTGTCAAGTGTCATTACTCACCTGGATTATTCCATGAATATTATATACGGATGGATCTAGGGTTGTGGCTCAGTGGTAGAGCGCTCACCTATCACATTCAGGGTGCTGGGTTCAATCCTTAGCATGACATAAAAATAAAATAAATGTATTCGGTCCAACTACAACTAAAACAAAACAAAACAACAGTATGTGTGTGTGTGTGTGTGTGTGTGTGTATATATATATATATATATATATATATATAGCCTCCAGCATTGCTACTTGCCTTCCCTTCCCCCAATGACCCACCTCAAATCCATGGTCACAAAAAGCATAATATTTTACTTGAAATTCTTCAAAAACTTGTAAAGGTCCTTAGAATAAAATGTAAACAATTCAACAATTCACCCTAGACTATGATCCTCTCTCTACATACATCCAAAACTCATTCCTCACTATGATCTTACAGATACTGTATACAACATCCTAACAGAGCTCTGAACTACAGAAATATAGAGATGGGCCCCATCCACATGCTATATATAGCCCCTCTTCACCCAGTTGAAGACTCTCAAACAGGAGTGCTGGACTGAAGCAATATCTCTCTGGGAAACCTTTTCCACTTCTACATCTACTTTCTTCTCCACCTGAAATCCACAAAAGCTGGGTGGGTGGCCCACACTTTGATGCCATAACAACCTGTACACTACCATTCCACTCAACCACACAGCTTATCACGAAGTGGTTACATCTGGGTTGATTGCTCCTAGACCCTCAGGAACTTACAGCCAATATATCAGACTATAGGTGCCCTGTCTCATTAATACATGCTTAAATACTTAAGTAGTATTTGTATAATGTGATATCCCATTTGGAAGATTGTTCAGACATTCCAGAAAATCACAGGATTGCAAATCAAAAAAAGATGTATTCTAAGTGTGATTTTGGTCAAATATTTAAATACTTTACTCTTAAAAAAGATTATAAATAAGAATTCTATAATTCACACAATTTAGATGATTTTCATGCACTTTTACTGAAGTTACTTTTAATCTGGAAAAAAATAAATTTAAGAAACAGTTTTGGCTACCTCACATGCACACACCCATGCTAAATTTACAAACTTCCTAAAAACCAATCAAAGCTCCTTTTCTTAAATTGAAGTCTTAATTCTTAAAAATACAAGTTAGCAAAAGATGATTTATTTTTTTGTACTGGGGATTTAACTCAGGGGTACTCAACTGCTGAGCCACATCCCAGCCCTATTTTGTATTTTATTCAGAGACAAGGTCTCACTGAGTTGCTTAGTGCCTCACTGCTGCTAAGGCTTGATTTGAACTCAGGATCCTCCTATCTCAACCTCCCTAGCTACTGGGATTACAGGCATGGGCCACCTTCCTGATATTGTACAATATTTTATTTTTTATTTTATTCTTTTAGCATTTCAGAACATTCAACTAACTGTTAAAAGGATCATTTAAAGGGAACAATTCATAAGGTACTTTGACTTTGGAATGTATATCTTGAATTTTTTCATAGTAGTTTTATTTTAATACAAATGGATCCTGGTGTTGATAAAATTAAACTTAGTATGTATTGTTTTTCCTCAACTGTGTAATGACAAAATGGGTCAGCATACTCAAAAGTTAAAAAAAAATCTTAATTTATCAAATACAATGTGCTATTATTTAGCTAATGAAACAACAAAATTCCCCCAGAAGTTCTCATATTACCAATGGAAAATTTGTTTCTTCTAATCTCATATTGCAAAGATCAATTATGTGTGTTTTAGAGAGCTTTTTTACCTCCTAAGAGAACTATATGAAAAAAAGGCAAGCTACTCAAAAGAAATATGCCCATCTTTAGACAAAGTTTTTCACAGTTAAAGAACCAAATATGACATATCTTAAAATCAACAGTTACAATTAATAGGAGATGTTTGGTTATGTTATGTTTCATCAAAGCAAATCCAAAAAAAATTTACTAATTTAATAATAGGGTATATAGTTTCTGGCAATTTTTAATTATGAAAAAAAGATGTGTATATAAAAGGAAACAAAGCAACATTACTCCATGCATTTCTTGGTTGCAACAGTACTGATTTATTGTGTGGGATACAGAAGCTGCTTGCTGAGAGTCAGGCTGGGTATATAATTTGCATAGAAAATGGAGCAGATTATACATGCCCTGACCTGTGAAACACAGGTAGGGCCTCAGAGATAAGGGGTCCTCTAATACAAAGTTCCATTTCAATCCAAACAGACACTCACAACATGGAGAGGCCAGATAGATTAAATGACACACAAATGCTGGCTATTGCCATCTCTGCAGGAACAACATAAGTGCTACAAAGGAAGACAGATACCAGATACCACATGGATCCCACCCCAGTCTCTTGGCCCCCAGTGGTGCCTCTGCCATGATTTCAACACTGTGGAGAAAAGGCAAGCCTGTTCAGTGCCATGAAATGTCGTCATTGGGAACGTGCTCAACCCAGTTGATGAGAACAATCAACAATCAACCATGCCTCTGTGTGCATCTCTCTAGAAAAGAGAAAACATACCAGTAGAAAACAAGAGAATGAATCAGTATGGAACTTTCTGCTCCTCACCAACTGTCCTCCACTACCTGTTAGTAGCTTTTCATCAACAGACCACTGTCCACAACACCATTTGCAGGATATGCTGCATCATTAAAGATGTCTGTCTAACCAAAAGGCTCCTAAGACAATGGTCCTCTTCTCAGAGCAGTGGTAATATGGCATTTTAACTTCAACATGTGACCAGAACTGAGTCACAGCACAGAACAAGAACCTTCTGGCACAGTATCTCACAGAGTGCCAACAGTGGAGGGTGAGTTGCTGAGGCAAAGGCCTGAAAAAGTGAGATTGCAAGAGCAGGGTCCACTGATGGAAAGGGTGCAGAGCAGGTGGCAAAAGCCTGAACAGACTTGAAAAGGATGGCATTGGGAAATCAGAGGAGCAGCTAATGGAGCCAGCTGGCCATGCTCACAACCCTGAGGGATAAAATGCATTTTTGTCCCTTGTTGTCATGAGCACCAGCACTGAGGACACCCTTGATTATTTGTTTGCTTGTTTGTTTTTAAGAAAAAGAAACTTTGCTAAGATGCAAGGCTCAGTGTAGGACACAACGTGGTTAGTGAGAGCACTGAGGCAAAGAAATTCTTCACCTGAGTAGAGCAGAACAGTAGCAAATAACAAAAGCTCTGAAAGAGTTTTTTTTTTGTTGTTGTTGTTTGTTTGTTTGTTTGTTTTGTAGGTCCAAAGCTAGGGCAATGAATTTCTTGCATTGCTTGTGCTGCTTGTATATCTATGTATCCAGGCAGGATTCTCCTCTGAAAACCTTAACTTCCACAGTGATTTCTGAGTTTCACAGTGATGCTCATGAGTCTCTTCCTGAAGTCCATAGATGGCCATTTCAGAAGTATTGAAGCCAGTAAACAGCTTTTATAGGAATCCACCAGTACCTTCACTGTAGTGGTCAAATATCAGGAGGAATACATGAACAAATAAACGTAATAGGTCTTCCCCGTCCACAAGTCAAGCAGCTGTCCATTCATTAATTTTACAGCATAATTGCTGGAAATGTTTTTCTTAGACAGGGCACCTCCACTGTTGTATTCTTTTCTATTTAGGATGACACATGAAAAGGAATATATCAACACAGAAAGAGTAGCCTTCAGCAAAAGGACTCATTACAATACAGGCAAATAATAATGGAACAAATGCTTTTCCTTCCATATTCTCAGGCAATGAGAGACAAAACCAGAAATTGAAGCACATGTCCAAAAACACAAACACACACACACACACAAACACAAACACACAGACACACACCCCTGAAAGGGCCCTGTGCCCATCCCCAGTGTCATCTGACTGGTGGGTTAAGCTCTGCTCACCTGTCTTAGCCTCTATATTCCCAGCTCTAGTGTCCTTGGGCGAACTCACTGGAGTTCTCAAGACCCAGTCATGACCTTGTACCATCGTTGTCAGGGAAGTTTTCTCCTCAGCGCTTTTGTGACATTTGGATTTCCACGGATCAGTAGATAACAAGAAAGTACAACTCTGTGCTTAGTGAGGCCAAACAAGTGACCAGACTGGCACTGTTTCTGCCTCAGGGTGCCTAGCCACCTGTATTCTTAGTTCAGAGAGTTCTATCACCAAGGAAGATAGCTGAAGTCACTCAACTAAAAGAAGTGAGATGAGGTCACTTCCTTGGCAACCCCTTTCTCCTACCAGGTGTTCCCAAAGTCCCATGAGTAGGAGGCTGCACCCATCTTCCTGTGACTCTTACAAAAGTTGACAGAGTTGGACCAACACACCCAGGATCAGGTATCCTGACAGGCCTGGTTCTGTCCATCTACCCTGGATTTAGAAGATAGAGCTTAACTCCGACTCATCCCCTCATTCTGACCATGTTTTTTGTTCTGGAAGATGTCCTCTCAGGGCCCACATAGTTGCCTTCATGTTCCCCAGGGATCATTCTGGCATCTACCTTTGAGGTTCTCAGTAGGTCTACAATCCCCTATATACCTCTACTGCAACACCAACTCTATATATGCTCTTCTGTGAGATTTGATTGAGTTAATATAGTTAGCTTAGGGTTAACATGACATTCTGATTAGGGTGAGAAGTTATCCCAGAGGAAGAATATTGGTATTTGGAAACATGAATATTCATAACAATATATCAGTGAAAATCTGGAACAAAAAATAAAACCATGTACCATCTGAATCATAGAAGGGAATTAGGTGGGCAATGTGGATACATATTTTTGAATTCTTGGACACGCTGATGTACCGATAAGTGAATAAGTGATGACACAGAAAGTGTACG
This sequence comes from Marmota marmota marmota, assembly GCF_001458135.2. Lineage (NCBI taxonomy): Eukaryota > Metazoa > Chordata > Mammalia > Rodentia > Sciuridae > Marmota > Marmota marmota. The sequence continues at coordinate 13,561,175 of NW_026000206.1, forward strand.
ATTCATAATTGAACGTCTAAGTCAACATCCACTGACATTTGCACAGTATGTAGGTTTTCTATGTAGATTTAGGGAGAAGAATGAGTTCAGGTTTAGTGTTGAATTTTCTTTTGCAATAGGTTTTGTATTAGATAGTGAATGTGAATGTCAGCCCACATAAGGATTCCTAAGAAGGTACATTGGAAAATATGTACAAAATCTAATAAAAATATACTAGTTCTGAGATATAGAAATGTATCTATGAGTTATATGATTATTAGTATTTTTTAAAGGGGAATGGCAGAATACAGAATATGAAGAAGATACAAAATACTCAGGCACCAATAATGGTGAATATTCAATGTATTTATCAAGAGACATATCTGTGTCCTTAGGAGTACTGGATTTTACTTCAAATTCAATTTTGGTATAAACATAAGTTCAGAATTTGTATTGAATTTTCTGTTAATAACTTTACTTTTATAAAATGAATATCAGATTACATGTATATTTTTTCCACGATACCTCTGAAAATGTTTGAAAACTATAGTGTTTTTATAGGGAAAGATAAATGGTGTGTTCCATGTATACCAATTTTTTCTTAGATGATACATGAATATATCCCAGGACAAATAAATAATAGGTTTTATGCAAATTTAAAAAGGAAAATTTAAATTATGTTTTACATATACATGAAATATGATATTTATGTTCAGGCATGAATTCAAAATTGCTCTAATTTCTGTGGTAATATGAGGTCTAGTATTTCATAATGAGTTTGTTTGGGTTTTGCTAATAGATCAAATGTTTCAAAAATTAAGCATAATTTAAAAATATTAATTTCAAAATGAGTAGGAAAACATGTATAAATGCATGTGTTCTGAAACAGAAACTGATTTAAAGATAATCATACATATACTGATTTTTGAACATGGGGTTGAATTTATATATCTCATATTGAATATAAACTAATTTAAAGGCTAATGTATCAGTGATAAGGAAAGTATAAGACAAAATGCCCATACCATCTAATAAGAATATACATAAGTTAATGAATAAATTATGTATACTGACAGTGATAATATTAGTGTTACTATTCTATATTGAATGGGGTTAGTGTGAGTAATTTAAAATGTATACCAAGAAATGTGAATATTCCTGTTATTGAACTTGTGAACATATGCATAAGGTTAAAATGTGTAACCTTATGCACATTTTAAACTCAGGTTAGAGTTCACTGTTACTTATATATTCAATATCTCATAATTTGTGAACTCCACATACATTTTGTTCCTGAGTCTGTACTAATACATATCACTATATGCCATTGATAACTAAATATATAACATTCAAACTATACTTAACTATTCTTTTTATGGCCCATGCTTTCATATATATACTGGTTTATTGATGATGGTCTGGTTAGGTTGCAGTTTTATTTCATTCCAAATTTATTCCTAGTGTTGTGGTTAGGGAATTGGTACCTTCCAACATTAGAATAGTCATTGGAATGTACATGTGAAGCACTGTATGAAAAAATATATAGAGAGAGAGAAATACATTTTTTGACCCAAGGTATATTGTGAAGAGAGTCAGGATATTATGAATTTTCTCAATATAGAGATTCATGAATTAGTATAATAATGAATATGTAAGTATTTTGGTAAGACATAACAATCAAAGTGAAAAAGGTAAGTCAAAATGCATAAAGCCACATATTGTCTAACTGTATTTCTTTTACATTAGAATTAGTTAAATCAATAATATTAGGAAATATAGATAATATTTTGTAGGGTTAGGATTAGGGTTAAGGATTGAATATCAATGATAAAATATATAAAATGCACAGAATGCACCTGTGAACATGTGTTACACAAATATACTTCCATGTTCCATCCTAAGCAATGAGATAAATTTATCATTGTCCCAAATGAAACACTTTTAGGAAAGAATAAAATATGTGCTATGGCATATCTGGAATAGGAAATTCTCAGGGACTCACAATATTGGAGGTGGCAAAGAAGAGTATAAAAGTAGGATAGAAAGTAAATATTCCACATAGATGGAGGTGTTCTGGCTTATAGTTTCTTGACAACCTGCCTGTTTTTTAGTACTTATAATATATGTTGCTGCCAGGAGTGTTGGCTCCCATTTGAGTCAGACCACCACCACTGGATCTCCATTTGTGTAAACTGTAATACATGGTTTCTATTTTCCAATTGGCATGAGAAAGCACAGCTGAATCCTCTTCCTGGAGTTTAACTGCAGCCACTGAGAGCTGAATGTAGAATGAATTTCCAAAAATACTTATATTCATTAGTAAATTCATATTGTCAAGCCATGATAATACTCTGGATATAGTGCTTTAGGTTATTATAATTTATTTAAGCTGTTCTTTTTTTTCCCTAAATTCAGAGATTGGGTCTCAATGAGTTGTTTAGTGCCTTGCTTTTTCTGAGGCTGGATTTCAACTCGTGATTCTCCTCCCTCAGCCTTAAGAGCTGCTGGGATTTCAAGTGTGCACCACCATGTATATCTTTTTTAATTTTTAATTGAATACTACTTTAAAATTATACTTTGAGCAACTGCTTGGTTGAGGGTTATGAGGACATTGCTGCCTCAGAGAAATGTTGTGAGTTTAAAGCTCATGCTTTTTTTTCGTAAGACCAGAGAACAGAAAAGTTAAATAAAATTTAATACACACACACACACACACACATACACACATACACACATATATATTCACAATTTTATTTTACTTATATACAGTGATAAATGGAAATGAACTTCTCTCCCGGGTAGATCCAACTATTTGCAAAAAACTCTGCCTAAAAATAACTTCATCCTGAGGCACTTAATGCAATTCACAGAAAGTCAGAAAACAAAACATGCTCTTCATACAAGTTACTTCAAAAGCCAGTTGCAAACAAATAAAAAAAAAAGAGAGAGAGAAATGAAAAAAAAGAAAGAAAGAAAAGCCAATTGCAGAAGATCACTGAAGTGGTTAAAGGTCTCGGCAGTGAGGCTGCATTAGTCTGATATATAGTCATTATCTTAAACACTTTTTTAATTTTTTTTAAAATGTGGTGCCAGGGATGAACCCCAGGCCCTATGCATGTGAACTGAGGAGCCTAATGAGTGAGCTATATTCCCAGCCCTGAGCCCTAGTCTTCTAACAATAAAAATGGAGCAGCCAAGAACTAGCATTCTGACTATATTAGGTTCTGGATGGATGCAGTTTACTGTCACTCAAACTTCAGGCCCACTATGCTCGGTTTAGAGGTGGTGCCTGAAGCCTTATCCAATGAGTCTTTTAGGTGAGAACCGTCCAATCCACCCACAGCCAGTGATGAGAGGGTGGGCTTCCACAATCTCCTGTTCCCTTTGTGTCTGGAGACCCTTATTCTTCGAATCCTTTTCTTGGCTTCCTTTTTTAGATCAGGAGCCCTGGTTTCTGTGCTACACAGGTGCTGAAAAAATTCCTAGGGACAACACTCAGAACCCTCTAAGCAAGGAAATTTTAAGTGTACCTTGTCATCTTGTAAGGAGACTGTTTTAAGCTGGTGGAAGTGACAATGGTGGGATCTGGAAATGGTGACTTTGGACTTCTCATAGTCCTCTCCAGAGCCTGGGAGCCAGACAACCTCTGTGTGGTAGCTCAGATTTCAGAGCCCTCTGAATACTCTAGTGGAGCTTAGATCAGCAATTAAGACACTGGACCTTCTGTTCCATAGCTCCTTCCTGAAGCACTGTGTTGGAATCCATGTGCCACTGGCCCATGTCCCCAGATGTGTCATGAAGACTGGGACAATCATAAGGAGAGAATATCAACTCCACTTTGTTGTGTTTATGCATGAGGGAAGCTGTGGTTTTTAGGGCTTATTCCTCTTGAGGTTTTTGTTGTTGTTGTAATATTGTTTGTTTGCTTTTTGTTTTTCTGTACAGGGAATTCAACACAGGGGTGTTTATCCACTGATCCACAACCACAGCCCATTTTTATATTTTTATTTAGAGACGGGTTCTCACTGAGTTTCTTAGGGCCTCACTAAATTGCTCAGACTGGCTTTAAACCAACAAGCTTCATGCTTCCTGAGCTTTTTAAATGTTGGGGAAGCAGTATCTCAAATCCAGAACAACAATCAGAAACCCAGAACTTCAGCTTAGCTTTTCATAGGTCTGGATAAAAACTCCTAGTTTTCCACCTCTTTATTTACATTTCCAATGTAGGGTTCCCTGTTCCCAGTGAATGAGGATAAAACAGAATAGAGAGAAAAATGACAGGGTAGCCAAGATAATTGGCATCAGTCAACCACACCTGGGGACTAACCTATAGATATATTAATGAGCATCATTAAGGCATATTTCAAATTTAAATAAACCTTGAGGTTCACTTGTGGAAACACCTTCAACAAAGTTCTTTGTCTCAAGGGTAAACCCAGATGAACGTTATAAAAAAGAAGATTAGTGAAAGAAAGGATGGAAGTGAACTCAAATGGTAGTCAGGATGCCTTTTTCACTAAATATTTTATAAATTCGCTCCATGCTCTGAACAAAACCATATATAAACTCATAACTTGGTACACTATAATGTTTTTTTTTTCCCTATCATCTTCTCTCATGTATGTTGGTAGTTCTATTTTTTTTTTTTTTTTGTACTAAAGATTTAACTCAGGGGCACTTGACCAATGAGCTCCAGCCCCAGCCCAGTTTTGTATTTTATTTAGAAAGAGGGTCTCACTGAGCTGTTTAGCACCTCACTTTTGCTGAGACTGCTTTGTACTCATGATCCTCCTTTCTCAGCATCCTGAGCCAGTCAGATTACAGGCATGTGCCACTGCATCTGGGTATCTCTTCTTGCTTAAATGAATTCTACTCTGTTTACTCTTACTTTTCCTGAGGGTCCATAAATTTTATTCTTCAAAAATTGTTTGACAAGAACCAGAAGAAATTGGCAAATTGGGGATTATAGTTACAGCTCAAAAGTCCAATTTCAACATTATCGATTATTTATTTTTCCATGTTTCAGTTCAGATGGATATATTATTGGTAATTGTTTTCTCCTAGAACTGGAGTGCAGATTTATAAGGTTTTGCTTTATCCTTATGAGGCTTTCACATGAGAAGAAAGGTGACACTAAAGAGTAGGATTCGGGGCTGGGGATGTGGCTCAAGCGGTAGCTCACTTGCCTGGCATGCGTGCGGCCCGGGTTCGATCCTCAGCACCACATACAAAACAAAGATGTTGTATCCACTGATAACTAAAAAATAAATATATAAAAAAAAAAGTAGGATTCCCTTGTAAATAAGATAGTAGGGTTAATGTGTCTAAATTAAATATTTTTTTAAAAAATGTAATTGATAGTGGTGGAGAGATATCTCAATTGGTAGAATGGTTGCCTTGCAGGCACAAGGCCCTGGGTTCAATCCCCAGTATAACCCCCCTCACACACACACACACACACACACACACACACACACACAAATGTAAGAGATTCTTAAATGAATGGTTTTATTTTATTTATTTATTCATTTATTTATTTTTAATATATGAAACACCACTTTATTAAAATGACTTGCAAAAACATTACAAACTTTCCAGTATGGCAGAAAAATAAAAGTTGGACTGGACTTGAACTTAAATACCAAGCAAGTTTAATTTCAAGAGCTAAAGTACACAATAAATTAGAAGGTCAAAGGCCATGTCAATAATCTGATACTTTTTGCATGTGTATGTGTGCAGGGTATTGAACCCAGGGCCTTGTGCATGCAAGGCAAACAGTCTACCAACTGAGTTATATCCTCAGCCAATAACCTGGTACTTTTAAAATACCTTTTGTATGTAAATTTTAAACCTTTCAATATTGTTTTGAATTCAATCAATAACCCCCAAATCAGAAAAGCAGAGAGTCAGGTTTCATATCCAACTCTGTTTTTCAGTTATCACAATTTTTGAGTTGTGACCTTCCTTTGAAGAATTTCTGTGTTGTGTTCTCATTCCAACCTCTCATATTTACCTGGTTCTGAGTTTTAGAACAGTCTGACCCAATGTGCCCACAGATAGTGCAGTCTTTTGGAGTATTTAGGAAATACCAGTATCTGATCATTGCCTTCTAAGAAAGCGTTTTAACTCTAAGTGTGCAGTCTCTAAGGGGAGTAGTTTGGTGCTCTGCAGCTGGAAGCAGTCTTCTGATATAACTTTCATCTAAAAGGCATTTTATTTGTTTTCTTTCATTAGATACTGTGAATAAAGCTACAATGAAAGTGGAAGTGCAGTAATATCTTTGATAAAACAATTACAATTCTATTAAATATATACCCAGGGTTATTATTACTGGATTATACGACATTATTTTTTTACCTAGAATTATTATTTATTTTTATTTTGGGGGGTACTGGAGTTTAATCCATGGGCACTTTAGCACTCTGCCACATCCCCTGCTATTTTCTGTTTTATTTAATTATTTGTTTGTTTTTTTATTATTTGAGACAGGGTCTCACTGAGTTTTTTAGAATATTGCCAAGATGCTGAGGCTAGTCTTCACTTGAGGTCCTCTTGTCTCATTCTCCCTAAGTCACTGGGAGTACAGGCAGGTACAACATTGCCCTGCTACTGGAAATAGTGGATTATATGGCATTTTTACTTTTAGTTTTTGAAGAATCTTAACACTTTTTTAAAAAAACATATTTATTAAGTTTATATTGCCACCAGTATTTTTACATATTTATGTACTCTGGAGTCCTTATTATCTTTCAGATATTTGTTTGGTTTGGTTTAGTTTGGTATTTTTAATTCAACCTAGGAATGCTCACCACTGAGCCATACCCACAGTCATTTGTATGTTTTATTTTCAGACAGGATCTCCCTAAGAGGCTTAGAGCTTTGCTAATTTGCTGAGGCTGTCTTTGAACTCAAATTTTTCCTGCGTGATTCTCTTGAGCCTCTGGCATTACAGGTATGTCCCATCACACACTGGCTCTCAGATTTTGCTTATAGCCTTTCTAACTGCACTGTGCAAACTGCAAGAAGTCTATTTTACTGATCCATTAAGTCTCTGAGGCAAGATTTTATAAAGTAGCCAGTGTTGGACATTTCTGTAGATATTTCTTGGGAATAAACAATAACCTGTGATTTCTAATCTTTTTTTTTCTGAACAAGAATTGGGTATCTTAGTCCATAAATAGGTTGAAAAAATCATGTAAATTAATTTGTTTGCATTCTATGGAATTTTTCACATGCTGTCACCTTTGCTTCCAGAGCTTGGGACTTCAGGAAAATTTACCTTGAAAAGAATATGTTAAATGGAGACACTCATATTAGTACACTAATAAACTTATTCTAGAAACAATTGGTAGTCCTGGAGTTATCACTGTAGAAAGCAGGTTTGGGCAAGGCTCAGGAATTTCTAATATCTCACTTAAGATACTACTGGTTTACTGTATTTTTTATCTATTACACCCCAAGAGAAGCTCATCTGGCAGCAACAACAGTTGGAAAAATATACCAACAAATTTCTTCTTGAGATAAACTGACACCTCTGATATTTGTCTATTTTTATGCCTTGACCCCAGCTGATAGAATACTTTCAAAAACTTTTATGGCCATAGAAAATCACCACATTTTCTGTGGCTTGGATAGTTGTGTAACATCCCACATTTTGTTTACTGAGGGTGATGCTGGCTGTTGAGGATTGGTCCTAAATATTGTACTTTATTCAAGCAGGACTAATGCCAAGTGTACCTCAGATTTTCTTGCTAAATGAAAAAACATATTTTCTAAATTTTCTCATGTATCTAAGTCTCTTTATTTATTTATGGCTTTATCAAATAGACACTCATACTATGAGTAGCTTATTATCACATATATTCATAGATGGAAGGAGAGTCCAGAATTTTAATATTCTTCTTTATTTTAAACATCATTCCACTTAACATCTGCATTTTATTGTGTTGCTAAGGTTGGAACCCAGTACTTTGTACATTCTGCACACACACTCTACCAGTAAACTGTGTCAACTGTCCCAAATTCCAACTTCAGATTCGGATTTCACTATTCAAATTGAAAGTTACTATTTATATGGTTGGATTACATAGGCCTCTTTATTGCTTTCAAGAATACCAAAAAATTGACATATATAGATTCAGATTGGTTCATGTTATGATTTATTGGTTTGTATTATATCAATATAGTTTCATAATATACATTAATGCCACATAACAATAAATACTTTATTTGGTACTCTAAATTAGAGTATTTAGATTGGGGTATTTTACATATTTTACTTTTCAGATAAATTTTTTTTAAAGTTTTGGTTTCATTTATTGAAAGAAAAACATAATAAAATTTTGATGGGGAACTACTATATATCAAATGAGATAAAATGGTTATCTTTGCAATGATGAGTTTTATTTACACACAAGGTTTGTATAATGTAGTACTTTATGTCCTTCATAGTTTTTTTACTTTGTGGTAAGTTCTACATATTTCCCTTGAAAACATCTATATATGTGATATACTACACAGATATTACTTCTATATAATACTTATGTGATATTGTTCTGTTAGTTAAACTGAAAGTACTAAAAATCAAATTGTGTCTTGTCCCTAGAAACTGATTTTTCCCAAATTTTAGTGTTTATTTCATTTTGAAATTACCTCCTCTTTCCTTTTATCACCCAGATTTCAACCATATAAATCAACATAGCTCTAGCCTTATGCTACCATATAACTATATTGCTATCATGGTTCACTATTACAGTAGTTTCTATAGGTCTATGCTACTTGTTGAGGAGTATTTTATATATATATAATAGTATATATAGTATATATTTTATATATAATAGTTTATTAATGAAAACTATTTATTTAAAAAATATATATTAAATAAATAGTTTTCATTAATAAATAACAGCAATTTACAATCCCTCTTTAATTCATGAGCATTTGTTTAATGTTCTCATCAATATAGTATAATTTTTTTCTATTTCTCTAATTTGTTACAATTTTGAGAGGTTTAGAATTTGAATATTTCTCCTACATAAAGTGGTTATTCAAGTCTCTTGCCTCATTTTCATTTGGTGCCTCTATCATTTCCTTTTTTATTAAAAGTGCTTAGCTATATGTGATGTCATTAGTTCTCCCACTCTGTGACTTATGTTTGTTAATAGTTTATAAATTTTTAATGTTTTGTGTAACTTTTTGAAAATACATAATTGCCTTGTTTAGTGGTTTTCGAGATTTAAGCAAACAATGCCATTTCACTGATCTATATCCCCAGCCATTTCTAAAACCTTAATATAGACACATTGTCAGTAAGTGACCCACACTTACCTTAGTCTCCCAAATAGATAGCATTAGTGTTATGTACTATGATATTTTCACTATAAGTCTTTTTTATGGAGGCAAGTAAAGGAAAATATATGTACCAGTGTCCAAACTGCAATGAAATCCAGATACCTCAGTGGTAAGGTGGTGTCAGAAAAGCACCACATACAGCTCTGAATCTTTTACTCTCTCTTTAAATAAAATTCCAGCTGCTTGCTTAAAAATTAAAGCACTATGTATGAGAAAGGTGAATGAGAATTAAGTCCTCTGGAGGCACTGATGTTGATTTTTAATTCTAGTTTATTTAGTCACAGGGTGGGGGGGCTAGCAATTTTTCTCTTTCCCAACTATACTGAAAGAAACAAGTAGATGTACTGATTTGAAATGACAAAAATGCATTTCAGGGAGGTGATATTACAGAAATTTTCAGGGCACAATTTTGGAAATGTGGGGAAAATACATGCACATACATATACAGTTATATATAGAAAAAGATAACATGAAGATGAATTTATTGTGCCACATGTGCCGCAGTCAGGCTGCAGCAAAATAACCGGGGTGGGGGGGGGTGGGGGGGGGTGACGAGCAACTTGTGTAGATTGATACAGCAGGAGTGGGAGCCGTTTATTGTAGGACAGGAGGGGTATATATACATTACACACAGCTTATCTTAATTAACATAAACTAGATACAGCAGTCAACCAATAAGGAATCTCCACACTTAATGGCTCGCTGGCTTTACTTCACAAACCACTCCCTCTGGCAAAATGCCAGGTGCCATCCTGACTTGTTTACAGACCCTAACACACATGCATTGTACATGGAAGGTAATTATAACATTTAAAAAATAAAGATATTAGGAAGTGAAGTGATATAAGACTCTATAATTGTAGGAAACTTAATAGCAATTTAGTAAAAAGAAAATATATTAATTCCATATGTATAAGCTTCGGTTTTCAGCTCTTCATCCGAATTTGATTTTCTCAAATGAGCTTTTGTGGATATGAATTTTTAAAATTTTTTTTAGTTGTACATAATACTTTATTTCACTTATTTATTTATTTATTTATTTATGTGGTGCTGAGGATTGAACCCAGTGCCTCACACATGCAAGGCAGGTGCTCCACCACTGAGCCACAACCCCAGGCCCCCACTCCCCGCCATCGCTCTCTGAATTTTTGTTGTTATTGTTGTTTTTGTTTTCAGGATTCAATAAGCTGTGTTGCGATACTCTGTCCAAAACTCAAGTTTGTGTCTCTTTTACCACTTATTCTTATCTGCAAAGGCAGATGCCCACTTTATTCATTCTGTGCAATGAACTGATTTTTTTCCATCCTTATAAACAATGTTTGGAAGAACAAGCCTATTGGTGGGGAAGGGGGGGGGGTCTTCCATATCCTATAATATGGCTCCTAGACTTTGTGGGGTTTGAGGATTCCTCCTTGCTTATTTACCACCATCTTTCCTATGAGAGGGGCTTGTCTATGGTCTTTGTTTGAGTCCTCTATCAACACAGAAGAGAAACACTTGAAGTCACAAGTTAAAGAATACCAGAAGCCATCAGATTTGGAAAAAAAAATGTAAGGAATAATTCTCTCTGAGAGCCTTTATAGATAGTATGGCCGTTCCATCAATTTGATATGAGTCCAATCACAGTCACTCACACTGAAAGTCTTTTATTTAAGTTATCCATAACCATAAGAGAATCATTTCTGGTTATTTTATTCCAATAAGTGTCTGATCCTTTTTAGCTATTATAAGTCAGATATTATTGCAATTTAAACCTATGTGATCAAATTTCCATCACGATAATGTGATCAGCATTAAGTAGTAATTATCAGTACATTGAAACAAGCTGCTCTAAAACATGATTAAAAGTTCACTGGCTTTTCTGACTGTCAGCAACAGCTCGATCGGGCAGCTTTTAATTTCTGAGTGATATGTAAGTGTACTTGTGATTCTTTCATCAGTATCAGCTTCTTTGTGATGCAGACTACTGCTGTTCTTTGAGGAACTATTTTGTTCATGTAAGACACAAAAATATTCCCTTTGCTTTCAATTATTTCTGGTAACATCTACCTTAACAACGATTTCCTTATGAACTTAATGAGGACACATATTATTATTTAAACTAAGAACACTAATTTTTACAGAAAAAGTTTTTCTACTATTATACATTTCCTGATTAATCCTGGTTTATATTTTGGAGACTGGCTGATAATTTTTAGTTTTTTAATCTATTCAGTTTAAACCTGGTCAATTTGTTGGCTGTTTGTCTATCATCTATTGCATTGAGTAAATGGGATTTGGTCAATTTTATGGTTCCATTCTCTATTTTTTTAGATTATAGATATTACTGTCTTAAAGTTTCCCATAAAAGTCTTTGACTATTTTTGATGAGGGCAACTGGGAATTAAACTCAGGGGTACTGGATTACTGAGTGTTATCTCCAGGCCTATAGTGTATTTTGTTTAGAGACAGGGTCTCACCGAGTAGCTTAGTTCTTTTTTGTTGCTCAAGCTGGCTTTGAATGTGTAATCCTCCAGCCTCACCCTCCCAAGCTGCTGGGATCATAGGTGTGCCACCTTGCACAGCTATATCTTGCATCTTTTAATTTGATATTATGAAAAACTTGAATATACAAGTATACTATACTTAGATAATTATATTTCCATTAAGTATATATCTATTTATTGTGGTAACAATTTTTCTGTGTAATGTTTCTCTATGAAATTTCAGNATATATATATATATATATATATATATATATATATATATATATATATATATATATATATTATCATTATGTTAGCATCATGTCCTTGACAGTATTTTACAAAATTTAATATTTTTGTAGCTATGTTTTAACTAAAAATAACAAGCCCATGTATCCCTAATTTTATGTAACCCTAATGTAGTTAATTTTAGCTGCTCTTTTCAGTGTTTGTACTCAAAAATTTGTCATTTTATGATAAGTAGACCAATGAAAAAAGTACATGTTAAATTGCATTTATCCAGGTCATCATAACATCTGATAAGCCTATAAAGGACACAGTACTGTTACTTATTCATAGATGATTGTGAGTTGTTTCTATTTATTTCTGCTTAGTAGTTAATGTGTTTCTACAATGTGTCCATTAGAATCATAGCTCATAATTCTCTCATTATACATTCATTAAAAATATGAGTTTTTGAGGGACTCTTAGCATAACAGCATGAGGAGATCGATGGAAGTTCAGCCTAGCAAAACTAATGAACAGAAAAACAACAGCAACATAATTCCAACTATTTATAATTGCTGGTCCAGAAATGTAGAGCAAGAAAACAGACAAGTAAAAGTTAAAACTAAACTATTAAAGACAATAGAAATGCATGATCATCTACTTTCTTTGTAAATATTTAAAGCAACATATAAAACTGAATATGTAGAATATATGTCCTTAGTACCACAAAAAAAAAAAAAAACACCTAATATCATGTGAGAAACATTTCCAGGATTATCTATTATCTTCTTTGACACTTGTTTTGAGGTTTCTTAAGAAAAACATGTAAAAGAATAGACATTATGTGCAGACTCAAGTGTTTAACATTTTTATCCATTACCCACACATATACATTTGGCTTGGTTCAAAAATTCTGGTTTAATTTTACCAAATTACAATTTTTTTTCAGGGCACAATCAAAATTGTTAGGATGTGTCTCTTGCAGTCTACCATGTGCTTAGGGCTATATTAGTTATTCACCAAAGAAAATCAGTCCTTATATGGGCTGAGAAAAAAAACTACCATTCATTTTCACTTTATCCAGCTTCTTTCTTATTGACTCTGTAGGACCTACTCTTTGTTGTACATTCTATATATCTACCAATTAACTAAGGCTAGAATAAGACTAGAATGATCCTGTGTCATGATAATGAAAACATCCATAAGTATAAAAGAATGAGTTTCTATTATTTTAAGACATTATATTTCTGATTATTTCCTTTAGAAGCATTAGGAATGTCCATGGATTTTTTGCAAGTTGAATTGACTATGAGACAAAAGTGAATTCTGCTAAAGTGGTAGTATCAAATATAGAAAGTGTTTGTTCAGGCTGTGTACATATTTGCAAATTATAATTGAAAGATGCCAACACTGTCGTTATAAACAGTAAAAGCACGGTCAGGCAAATTCTTTATTATTTTATTTTGATTTTTTTCTTAACTGTTGCTTACTGACAATGTGACCTATTTGTGTGACTTTAGAAAGTATTCTATCCTTTAAATAACTTCTCAGTCCTTATTCTTTATAAAATATTTCGTTCTAAAATAAATTCGAATATATTTTATTATTTGAAGTGTTCAAAAGTATATGGCTGATTCTGACAAATTTCCTAATCCGATATGTTTTTGTTTTTGAAGACTGGCAGATTTCTGTATTGCTTGTGTCTTCTACTTAAGTGAGAAGAGGGGATTTGCTGGTTCATGTTTTTTTTACTTTGTGCTGAGTGAATGTATTTGTGTCTGTTTGGTGGTCTTGTTTTTTGTTTCTAAATTGTAGCCCTGTAAATGGATGGCATTAGAGCAGATTATGCTAAGTGAAGCTAGCCAATCCCTAAAAAACAAATGCCAAATGTCTTCTTTGATATAAGGAGAGTAACTAAGAACAGAGTAGGGACGAAGAGCATGAGAAGAAGATTAACATTAAACAGGGATGAGAGGTGGGAGGGAAAGGGAGAGAGAAGGGAAATTGCATGGAAATGGAAGGAGACCCTCAGAGTTATACAAAAGTAGATACAAGAGGAAGTGAGGGGAAAGGGAAAAATAATACAAGGGGGACAAATGCATGTCAGTAGAGGGGGCAGAGAGAGAAGAGGCGAGGGGAGGGGAGGGGAGGGGGGATAGTAGAGGATAGGAAAGGCAGCAGAACACAATAGACACTAGTATGGCAATATGTAAATCAATGGATGTGTAACTGATGTGATTCTGCAATCTGTATTTGGGGTAAAAATGGGAGCTCATAACCCACTTGAATTAAAGTGTGAAATATGATATATCAAGAATTATGTAATGTTTTGAACAGCCAACAATAAAAAATTAAAAAAAATAAATAAAAAAAATAAATTGTAGCCCTGTGAAATTCCCACCAATGTTAATATCATCAAATGTAATATGGTCAAAGTAAGGAATATACAAAGTAGCTTTCTTGTGTCTCTTTCTTCGTAATTTTGTTCTTTCTGCAAATGAGAAATAACAGATTCTGAAAAGTAGATATTTTTAAGATCACGAAAAATGAAGTGTGTAAAAATAGTAAAAATTAGAAAAGGCCAAAAAAGCATATGTGCTTGGGCTTCTGATGAATGCATATAATGTTTTGAATTTTTGCTTGAATGTTCTCTAAAGTGTGTTGTTACTGTGTAGATAAAAAAATTGAGAGTCAAGACATAAATTCAGTATGTCCACATAGAATGTTTTTCATCTTTAACACATCCTAGAGTGTCACATGTGTATTAAGGGATTCCTATACTCCTTATTGTGTAGTGTTTAGTGTCTTTTAAATCATTCTTGAATTCATTTTCTGAAATTTTAAACGGTGAGAGCAAAATATCCTGTGGAACATAAAATAATCAGTATCACAAATAATACATCCTGGCTTTTTTTAAATGTCATTTATGATTTATTAAAAAACAGTTTCAGCAAAGTGGAGGATACAAAAGCAAAACAAGAACATTAGGGATAAATAAAATAGATGCCTGTTTTGAGAACATCACCTATAAATGGGCACAATAACTTCATGAGTTATAAGACAGGGTAAGATTCCTTTAAATGTTCCTTATTTTCCCAGGAAACGGTAACGTAATGGAGAGAATGAGAACATAGATCTTAGAGGAAAAGAGTAATTATAAAACAAAATCTTTAAAAAGAATGTCAGAGAGCAGATCAACAGAGATATGGAGAGATCAATTTTCTTCTCAGAAAAGAAAGATGGGGTCGGCATGGCGCACACCTATAATCCCAGAGACTTGAGAGGCTCAGGCAAGAGAACCGAAAGTTCAAAGCCAGCCTCATCAGTTTAGCAAGGCCTTCCAAGCTGTTCCCAAACAACTCAGCAAGACCCTATCTCTAAATAAAATACAAAAAAGGGCTGGGGATGTGGCTCAGTGGTTAAGTACCCCTAAGTTCAATCATAGGTACCAAATAAATAAATAAATAAATAAAAACTTGCCATCCTCCTACCTCAGCCTTCTGCACTGCTGGGATTGCAGGTGTGCACCATTCTGCCTATCTTATGACACACAAGACTATAAAGACCCAATGAAACGATATAGACCAAAGTAGTTAATAAACAAGAAGCTGTAGCTCTGGGGTCAATTCTTCTTCAAGATATTATCTACACATACTATGCACAAAGCCTTTGTATACTGGGAGGAATTAGAAGATTAAATATAAGAACAAGGTCAGGATTATAAACTATAATGAGAGCCAGATACAGTAGCACGCGCCTATAATCCCAGCAGCCCAGGAGGCTGAGGCAGAAGAATCACGAATTCAAAGCTAGCCTCAGCAAAATCGAGGTGCTAAGCAACTCAATAAGAACCTGTCTCTAAATAAAGTACAAAATGAGGCTGGGGATATGTCTCAGTGGTCGAGTAACCCTGAATTCAATCCCTGGTACCCAAAAAATAAATCGTAATGACAATCATTTTATATCACTGTACCCAGAAAATAAATGAAGAGGATCAGGAGGCATATAGTGCAGTGATAGAGAGTCCGCCTGGCATGCAAAAGACCTTGGGTCTAATCCTAGCACCACTAAACAAAACTTGAAGAACACCAGAGAGTAAAGTGAAGAGGCTGCTCCTTTGTGACAGGATGCAAACGGTATGCTTACAGATTTTCTTGATTGATATATCTTTCTAATTCTAGACTGGGTTTACAACCATAATAACTACTCCTTCCCACTGTCTAGAGAAAGAATTTTATAATATTACAAACAGAATAAAAGACAATATTGCTAAGGATTTTCAAAATTCCTATCCCTGAGCATAGGCTCCATACCTGTGGTATCAATGAACTTAGAATGTGAACAGTACAGGGGGCTGGGAATATAGCTGAGTTTTAGAGTACTTAACTTGAATGTACAAAGCCATGGGTTCAATCCCCAGCACCACAGGAAAAAAAAATGTGAATTCAAATGTCAGTAGCATATGGTGACAGCTGGGCATAATCCCAATAACTTGGGAGGCTGAGGCAGGAGGATCACAACAAAGCCAGCTTCAGTAACTTATCGAGGACTTAAGAAACTTAGTGTGACTCTGTCTCAAAACAAAAATAAAGGGCTGGGGTGGTGGCTCAGCGATGGAGCACTCGCCTCGAATGTGCGAGACCCTGGATCAATCCTCAGCATCACATAAAAATAAATAAGTGAAATAAAGATAGAAAATAAATAAATAAATAAGATTTAATAAATAAATAAATAAAAAGGGCTGGGAATATGGCTCAGTGGTTAACTGTCCCTGGGTTCAATCCCTAGTACAAAAACAAAAACAAAAAAACCTGCAAGGCTACATAGAAGAACTATTTTTAATTACATCTTTCCCAAATTATATTGTTTAGCCAAATTTGCATTTTAAGGTTGACTTCACTTTTAAGTCCTCAGCTTAAAATCCATGTCAACGGGCACAGTGGCACACGCCAATAATCCCAGCAGCTCTAGAGGCTGAGACAGGAGGATCATAAGGTTCAAGACCAGCCTCAGCAACTTAGCAAGGCCCTAAGCAATTTAGTAAGACCCTGTCTCAAAATAAACATAGGGCTGGGATTGTAGCTCAGTGATAGAGTGCTTGCCTAGCACTGTTTGATCCTCAGTGCCACATATAAATGAATTAAACAAAGGTATCATGTCCATGGCAGACTCTCTACCACTGCACTATATGCCTCCTGATCCTCTTCATTTGAGCTAACTTTATAGGTTGGCTAAACTTTGCACATCATTGCCCTGCAGAAACCCTTTCCTAGCCTCCCCAGCTAAAAGGGATTGACAGCTGAAGATGAACTGGTTACTGACAGGTTTGGGGGAGAAGACTAGAATCCCAGGGAAAATTTCTCAGATGCCTGAGAAAAATATTGTTTAAAAAACAAATACATAAAACATAAAAAGGGTTAGAGCTGGGCTGGGGATATAGCTCGGTTAGTTAAGTGCCTGCCTTGCATGCACAAGGCCCTGGGTTAAATCTCCAGCACCACCAAAAAAAAAAAAAAAATTAGGGCTAGGAATGAGCCAAGCACAGTGGTGCACAAGTGGCTGAAGCAGGAGGAGCAAAAGTTCAAAGTCAGCATCAGCAACTCAGTGAGGCCCTGTCTCTAAATAAAATATAAAAAAGGGCTGGGGATGTGACTAAGTGGTTAAGCACCCCTGGGTTCAATCCTCAGGACCAAAAAAAAAAAAAAATCTGAAAAAAGGGCTAGGGATGTGGCCCAGTGGTAAACTGACCTTAGGTTAAATCCCCAGTACCATAAATAAACAAATAAATGGTGAAAATAAAGCAACAAATTTCAACCAGAAGCTCGAACCAAAGATCTAAATGAATAAATCAGGAACTTGTAGTCTCTTGATTTTCTCCCTGAAAAAAAAATTTCTACATTTAAACAAATTTGTCAACTACCATGTTACAGACCATAGCATACTATCTATAGGCTCCATGATTCTCAGTTTTCTCAAATGAAACCAATACTCAGGGGCTGAGGTTATGGCTCAGTGGTAGTGCGCTTGCCCAGCACCTGCAAGGCCCTGGGTTCAATCCTCAGCACCACATAAAAATAAATAAAGGTATTGTGTCCAGCTACAACTAAAAACTAAATATTAAAAAAAAAGGACCAGTACTCAATTAACTTCTGTTTAATGAGAATCAGACAGGTTTACATTTATACTTGTATGCTTTCAATAATACCTTTATCTCCATCCTCAATCTAAAATTTATGTGAAAACAAAGACAAAACTACATACATGTACAATAAAGTTTTCTCTCTCTTTTTTTTTCCATTGTGGCAGTACAGATTGAACCCAGGGGTGTTCAGCTACATTCCTAGCCCCCCCCCCTTTTTTTTTTTTGGTATGGCGATGGAACAATTGAGGGGGCACTTGCCCACTGAGCAGCATCTTCAGCCCTATTCTGTATTTTATTTAGAAATAGGGTCTCACTGAGTTGCTTTTGCTGAGGCTTTGAATTCCCATTCCTCCAGTCTCAGCCTCCCGTCTGGCCGCTACAATTACAGGAGCATTGACCCCAGCCTAGCCCTAGCCCTTTTTTTTTTTTTTTTTAATTCTGAGACAGAGTGTTACTAAATTGTCCAGGCTGATCTTCAGACTTCAATCTTCCTGCCTCAGCCTACCAAATAACTGGGATTACAGGCATGTACCACTGTGCCCAGCCTACAATAAATTCCAACATGAACCCAAGCAAAAGATTTGTCTCTCCAGGAATAATGGCATAGGCCTGTAATCCCAGCCACTCTAGAGGCTGAGGCAGGAGGATCACAAGTTCAAAACCAGCCTCAGCAATTTAGCAAGACCCTGTCTCAAAATAAAAAAATAAAACAAGCTGGGGATATGGCTCAGTGGTTAAGCATCCCTGTGTTCAATCCTTGATACCAAAAAAAAAAAAAAAGATCTGTCTCATCAGCTGTCAGAGTGATCTTTCTCATCAGCTGTCGGAGTTTTGCTTTGTTTTGTTTTGTTATACCGGGGATTGAACCCAGGTCTATTTTCCACTGAACTTTTTTCCCCAACTTTTTCTATCATTGAGACAGGGCCTTGCTGAGTTGCTGAGATTGTTCTCAAACTTGAGATTCTCCTGCCTCAGCCTCCTGGGCTGCTGGGATTACAGGCCTGTGCTGCCACCATCATCAACCCCCACTGGAAGGTTTTCAAAACACCCTATCCACCTCAATGTGTCTGGGACAATACAAACTCATGATAACCACCACAGCAATATTTTTTAAATTTGCAACTTCCAAACTAAAAACCAGATTATTAAAGTATATTTAAATAAGTTTAAGATATGAATCAACAGAAACAAACTCAACATACCCACATTCTCCCTCTGTAACTATAAAGAACAACAGGGATGTGTGCTACAGTGAATGTTTAAGGCACTCAAAGCAATCATTACATATTATCAAAATCCTTTTTATAAAATCTTCATATTATGAGGGATTTGTTGGCAAAAAAAAAATTAAGAAAAAATATCTTCTTGGTGACACTACCTCTGACCACGACAATGTGATATTTAAAGAGAAACAAAATCATATTTAAAGCTGAAAGGAGCAGGAATCTTAGAAATCAAAGTACTTTTGGATTTTAGAAGTGATGAAACCAAGGCTAAGAGAAGTCAACTGATCATTTAGTTAAATAAAGAGGTCAAGAAATTTTACATTAAGTTCTAATAAATAATAACCTTATCATTTACCGCCCTTTAACAGTATTACAATACTGAAAAACTCAAGTGAGTTCTTCTCCATTTCCATACACATACACACACATATAAATATGCTTCAAATTTTAAAATCAGGAAAGACTAAAGAGCCTACCCTGATGGTGGCAACCATCAAAAGCCTAGGACGTCCTATACCTTCACAAGGAGTTCAGAAAAATCAACCTCATTTAAGTTGACTGATATCCAGGAAAACTTTTTCTTCTTAGCCATTTTCAATCTGTACTTAAAATGTACTTCAACCTACAGCAAGTCACCCACTGACCAAAAAAAAACAAGCCATGCCTTATGTGGAAACAGGACTCTGAAGTAAGGAACTGGTTCACCTACATTCATGATACTAGCAATGCCAAGTTTTTGTTTTTTGTAAGAGATAATAAAATGTATTCCTACATCTTGAAAACTTAAATTTGAACTCAATCAAATGCCCTTATAAATTTAACATTTAGTCAATCCTCAATGGAGATTTATTGGAAAAGCCAAAAGGAACCACTCATAAGACACAAATTTTAAAATCAAAGTAAAATTTCCCCCATTAAAGCTTATAATTAGCTTTCAACTGTGAACTGATAACCAAAAACAAATTAGTTTTAAGCTTCTCTTTAAGTGGCCTGTGTATATACATTCATGTATATATTTAATTTGTACCAAAAACTGCTTACAAATGGCAATTCCTGTGAAGTAGATGATGATGACGTTGCAGGTAATTCTAGCATGTTTCCTAATGTACTGGTACTGGAGTCTGGATCATCCTGAAAAGATAAATTTATTGAGTTTAATGGCTCTTCTATGGTAACTTTTGTATCTCCTAGTGAAAAGGGGGCTGGGAGAAGGGCTGTTTTTTCATTGCTGCCATCCACTTCACTTCTTTGCTTATTTTTCTGTGTTTCAGTTTGAGGAGCTAATGGCAAGAATGACAATTTGACTGCACTGTGTCTACTCTCTGTCGTGCTGTCTTGTTCACTTCCCATGGCCATTTCTACACCATTCTCTGATTTAGGCTCATAATTGCAGGTGGCATTTGTCTGAGTTTCCTCAAAGATGTCTTCTATACGCTCATCCTCTGTGACTGGCTGTTCTGGGTCCATTTCAGAATCTACATCGTCCACACAAGTAAAATTCTCAAAGTGCAGAAAGCCATCCTTGATCATCTTTGTTACTTTTAACTGGAGTTCAGGGGAGTTATTACAAGAGGGTTCCTGTTTCTTAACAAGTGCTGTTGGACCACCAGGACTCAAGGAAGTACAAACAATTGGCGACTGAACTCTTGAATCACTTTCCTCAGGGTCTTGAAAGGATTCTGATCCATCAGCAGACCCATTTAAATATTGTACATTGATCATGGAGGCCAAATCCTGTAGTCTCCGCAGTGGAATGTAACAAGATGGAGGATCTTGTCCATAAGCATTTTGGGATGTTCCACTGGCAGCCTACAACTGCACAGTACACCCATTAAGTGGCTCAGAAAAATTGGATTGACCATTACCGAAACAGCTGTCCTTGTCTGCAGGGGCATCTAAATTCACTGGACTGGAAAAGGGCAGCAGACAAATTCTTCTAGATAGTTCACAGGTCTGATCCATCCTGGGCCAGCATCAACCTGGAATCCAAAATCACAGTAATCAATCTGAGCTAATAAGATAAGTTAAGAAGATGACTCTTCTCTTCAAAATGGCAGTCATTTCTCAAGGCCTAGTGGCCTCTATGCTTTTCTGCTGTACTTCGAAGGGTGTAAAAAGTTCTCCTGGCTGAAGGTGGAAAAACGGCCTCAGGGAACCTCAGCAAACTCCATCTTTTAGAAGCTGGCAAATCCTGCCACAGAGAAACAGCCCGTCCCTTTTTCCTGCACTGCAGACTGGTGGACACTTGGGTTAAACTAAAATTAAAATCCCGTTGGCTATCAAAATTCCTAAAAATCTCAAAACAGGAATTGTCCTCGTCCTCCCCCGCCCAGGGTCCAGCGGCCGGATCTCTTGAAGGGAGGGGGCTGCGGGATTCCAGAGGGGATTCTGGACACTGCACAAAAAGGTACCCCTCCTCCTTCCTGGCTCGCTGGGGCGCAGCGGTCCCAATAGCGCTGAACCCTGCGCCTAAGCCTTTGCGGCGGCAGTGCCCAGGCCGCGGGCAAGTCGGCGGAGGCGGATGCACCCCGAGTTCGCCTTCCCGACTGCAGGACTGCCCTGTCCACAGCTGCAGGGCCCATAGGCCAGCACGCGGCAAAAAGAGAAAGCGAGGCGGCAGGTGAAGCCCAGTCAGGGTAGCAGCAGCCGCTACAGCTTGACAAACTGGCTGTCGCCGACACCGCCTGCCCGGGGCGCCCCTTCCCGCAGCTGCGGCAGCACCTCCCGAAAGCGCCGATCACACTCATCGATATTCAGCAGCAAAGTTCGCAGCTGGAGGGCAGCCCCCCACCCCAGGCGGCTCCCCGTGGGAGGGTAGGCCGAGGTGCGCACGGGCGGGCGGGCGGCAGGACAGGGGCCGCGGGGAGGAAGTTCGCGCCTGCAGGACCCGCCAGGCCTGAGCCCGGCGGGCAGTGATGGGGGCGGGAGGGGGCCCGCAGGTGCAGCGCCGTTGGCCACCAACCCCGCGAGGCAACCGGCCTCAGCGGAGAGATGAGGCCTTGCGATCCCAAAGCGAAGCCCACTCCCCGCACCAGAGCCGCACTTATCTTCCTATGAAGGATCTTGGAAGTACAATTTAAGTCAAATTATGAAGAGGATTCATATGTTGTAAGTTTGACACGTAGCCACAAAGGCTGTGATTGTAGAAGCAAAGAGCCATATTTAATGTAGTAACTTCCAGGATCATGAGATCAAGACCTTGTTTAGGTCTGGTTAATTGGCATGCACCTGTTTTGAAGCCTGAACGGTAACTTCAGCACATTAAAGCTCTGAAATATTAGCTGACAATAACTAGTAATAAAATGAGAAAAGTTTTATTTCTCATGTTTAAGGGGTCTCTTAGGTTTTTTAGTAAATGTAAAAATCTGAAGGCAGAAGTCAAGAACTTAAACATCCTTCTGAATGCCATCTCACTGAAAGTTAGGGTAATACCAATAAACCTCTAAGTGTAATGGCATCTTTAAATAATTACCTTTGTCTATTCTGGGAGACCAGTCTAAAATATACACACTATTTCTAGGCAGCTTTTGTTATACTGGCAAGGCATTTTCACAATCCATCCATTTATGAAAGGTGTCAATTTTTATTGTAGAATGTTTTAAGCAATGTTACATTGGTGGATATTTTATGTAAATAACTGGCCTGTATAGGAACAAAATTTATTTTAATAATCTTTCTGACTATTGTCCAAATAAGCAAATATAGTATTAATCTTTAAGAACTAGCCTGATTGGCTGGTTTAGGTTTCTTATATGCTTTCTTTTCCTCAAAAGGTACTTCCAGACAGCCATTTTACCATATGATAAACATAGGTAAAATTGACCATTATAGTCAGTACAATTAATCTAGGATTTAACTTAGTTTCAACCCTTCCATCAGCATTTATCTTACTATGAAGGATCTTGGAAGTATAGTTTAAGTCAAATTATTTATGGGTGGACTTTCCAGTACACACCGCAGTGTACATTAAAAATGGTCCTGAGAAATTGGGTCAGAGAAGTTTCCCCCCCATAATTTTTACTTACTTTGCAAACTCATGAAGCTGCAATGCTGTAAATTTTGCAGCTGGAAATTTACCTTCCTGTGCCAGGTTTTTCAGTAATTATTATGACAACAAGTTTAAAGTCTCCTTTGAAATCTGATTTAATTTACTGAATCATGTTTAGTAGCAGTAAGACTCTCAGTGTCACAATTAAGAAAAAATTTTCTAATATCTAAGTGTGCCTATGGGGTCTTGTTTTCCCCCTTTTTTATTTAATAAATTGAAAAGAGCAATAGTATTTAGCTTAATTTATAGACAATAGTACAAGTATTTAAATAATAATAATAATAATAATAATTTAACATCTTTATTTGTTCCTGAGTTTTGACAAAAGTCATCTATTGGCTATGTTAAGTCTAACATTAATGAGTTGGAGAGGGATTATAGTGAATAGAAATTTAATTTTTACTAATGTATGATTTAATTTTTTACTTTAATATAAATATTAAAAATAAAAATATAATATTTGTATCTTGAAATTAGCTTTAGTTGACTAATTTACTTTGGAATGAGACAAGAGACATAGTTTTTAACTTAGCAGCCATGGCCTTTACTAGGGTCATGAGATGTGGTGTCATTGGTGACAGACCTTATGGGGCTTCAGGGACATCCAGAGGGGCTGCAACAGTGAAGGTCTTTTACATTTTCACTTTCTTCTTTGTTACAAACACTGGCACAAACTAGTTTTGGAATTGGCTGCTCCAATCTTAGGACGATACATTTTGCCAGTACCTCAGGGTTTGAGAGTCCTCATTTTTATTGCCTTCCTGAAAATAAAAACCGATATTTGGTATCTGGCCACATTAAGAAAGATGAATTTCCTCATTTCTTTGGTATTAGATGTCCCATTGAATGGGTAGCTGAGAGAAACCCACCTCACAGGCTGGAGAATTTGAGTATAGGGGACATGAAGGCACGTACTAGAGAAGAACATCACTTACAAGGGCTTGGAGTTGAACCTAGAAAATCAAGGATCAACAATATATGTTTAAATTTTTCATCATAGAAAAAAATGTGAAAATAGGTAGTACACATTACATGGTCATGATGAAAAAATATCGTGGTCAACGGTGAAGAAAAGTCCAAGCTCCCTACTTCCAGAGCCCACAGGTATCCCATACTGTAATAACTGGTCATTTCTCT
Source organism: Marmota marmota marmota (assembly GCF_001458135.2). Taxonomy (NCBI): domain Eukaryota; kingdom Metazoa; phylum Chordata; class Mammalia; order Rodentia; family Sciuridae; genus Marmota; species Marmota marmota. The sequence continues at coordinate 13,585,751 of NW_026000206.1, forward strand.
AGTTTCTCATATTTGGACATATAAAAATGACAGAATTATTCATACTCAAAAGTATTTCACATTGATCTATTTTCATTTTCTATGAGAAACAAGGAGTATATTAAATTTATGTTAAAGTCATAGTAATTAACATACCATAGAAATGTGCAAAAAAATTAAAAGTAGAGAGATGTTAAAACAAAAAAAAGTTGTATCTATTTTTCTTTTGAAATGAGTGAATCAGTAGGCATCACAATACTAGACCTTAAACTATACTACAGAGAAATAGTAAAAAAAAAAAAAAAAAAAAAAAAAAAAAAA
>NW_026000206.1:13590416-13603888 GCF_001458135.2 Marmota marmota marmota
TTTTTAATTAACAAATATTTATTGCACATGTTAATGGAATCGAGCATAATATTTCCAAATGCATGGTACACAGTGATCATATCTAATTATCTATCTTCTACTTTCATTCCTTGTCCTGCCCCAGCACCCTTTCTACTCTCAAGAAATTACTATTGAGCTTCCATATTACTTTTAAAAAATCAATTCCAGGGTGTAGGTGGCAAATACAGTAATAGAAAAAAAGATTTTTGCAGCTACAAACAAGCACTTGCTGGAATGAACTTCTCCCCACATCTCAGAGACCATAAATGTTAACACCTGGCTGAGTCCCCTTTATCTCATTGTACACAATCAGAAAAACAATCTCTAGCTACTGCTTTTACTATGCTGACCTTAATTTTTCCATAAATCATCCAATTGGCTTCAATTCTCACCACATGAGAACAGGGGTTCCACTGAGATCATCAGAAACCACTAGGGCACCAAATCTCAAGGTCCCTCCTTTGTCACCCTATAGTTCACATTTTAGTGGTTTTCAGAACAAGAAGTTCTACCTTTCTTTTTAAAATCATCTCTTCCAGAAATCCATGTCATTATATTTTCCTGGTTTTCTTTTCTTTTTTTAAAGAAAGAGTGAGAGAGAGAGAGAGAGTTAATTTTTTAATACTTATTTTTTAGTTTTCAGCGGACACAACATCTTTGTTTGTATGTGGTGCTGAGGATCGAACCAGGGCCGCATGCATGCCAGGCGAGCGGGCTACCTCTTGAGCCACATACCCAGCCCATTTCCCTGGTTTTCTATCTCCTTAACTGGATGCCCTCACTCTCCGTCTCCTTCATAGACTTCTCTTTTCCATTGCTAAATATAGGTGTGTCCCCAACTCAGAGAAATGCTCCTTGTACTTCTGTATCTTCACCTACACCCAGGATTATGCTAAGTCTCATGGCAGAATTTTCCACATTCCCCTGCCTCCAAATATCCATTTTCTTCCCACTCCTCTCCTCTCACCTTCAGACATGTTCATGTGGATATCTAAGAGAAATCACAAACATCAACGCAAAAGCCTTCCTCAAGACTAGCCTCATGCGGTCTTTCTGCCCCATACAGGATTGGGTATCAGCAAGTACCCTAGAGTGCTCACGTCAAAAATTCATCAATTGTCCTTGGTGTTTTCACCATTACACTCACCTCAATCCATCCCCAAAACCAGCTTATCCTAAAGACAATATTATAAATATATATGTGTGTGTGAGAGAGAGACAGAGAGATACATATATTCAAAATATATAAGTATACAATTATATGTATATTAAATATCTATAAAATATATAAATTTAAATACATAAATCAGGTTAAACCACTTTATTCCTGTTACCAAGTCATGCCATCATGTTATATAATACATATTCTATTGATAATCATATCCACGGGGACAGTTCTGCTAAATGGCCACAAATCCTCGTCATACCAAGAGACTTAAAAGCTGCTTTTGCCAAAAAGCACAGATTATTCACTGATGCCTACAGATGCCCAATGGACAACCACAAGTGAGATAACACTTGACATCTCTGAGATATATTTATTCTATTTATTGGCTTATAATAATCACAGAATAGAAAAGAGAAAGAAATGCCTGCAATATTAGTAAGGACTCCTGAAACATCCCAGGCACAACAGGAGTAGGAAGAAGCCATGACTGCATTGAAACCCTTACCCCACTTCTGAATAAAATTTTGAAAAATAAATATACATATATGTATATAAATATGTATGTTCATACACACACACACACACACACACACAAACACTGGATGGTGAGTGTAACTCCCTTTCACCGCTGGATGATTAATTTCATACATACAATTAATGAAGATTTGTATGAAAAAACTTAAAAAGCTACTTGTAAAACAAGTATTGAAGGGCTTTCTAAAATTTTTAGTAAACAAGTCAGTCAATAAGTAGGCAGATACTCTGTTGGACGCTAGAAAAAAGTCAAAAGTGTAGTTCTGGCGCCATCTGGTGTCTAATAAGGAGTTAGCAGTCTAACAATGGAAAGTACCCAAAAGTTCAAGTAGGGATGAGACAAGATTTCTTGAAATCTCAATAAGGGGTGGGGAGATGCAAGTGGAGAAGCAAGAAAGGGAGGGCTTCTTAAGGAGGTCTTTATCTCACAGGTAGAAAAGGGTTGGAGCAGGTAAATGACATGGCGAGGGGTGTTTTAGAATAATTGAGAAGGTAAAACATTCATGGATGGTAACCTTAGATCAGATGCATAGAAGGGGTCAGTACTCCAGGTCTCTTTAGTGCTTGAATTCTTGGGTCAGACTTCGGGAATAGTAGCCCTCACAAGTATAGGAGTACAGGTTCCTTGCTGTTTTGTTCATGTCTATGTCCTCTTTGCCTAGAACAAAGCCTGGCATTGATAGTTTTATTTTAAAATTCAAGGTGTTATGTTTCCATATATAAAACTAAATGAGGGCTGTGTTATGCCTAGAGGTAGAGTTTTCACCAATTATGTATGAGGCACTGGGTTTGAGCCTCACCACCACATAAAAATGAAATAAAATAAATGTGTAAAAGAAAAAAAAAACCTAAATGATAACACTGTCAAAAATAGATCCCCTGCCCCATGCATGCCAAACTTCCTTTTAGAGAATCACGAAGCTGGGGCTTGGCCTTACACCAGACCAGTTGGGTGCCAGACCAGTTGGGTGCATGAGCTGATAGCAATATGCTCTCACATCCTCTTCCAGTCTTCCCACCCACTGTAGCCAGTCCTTTCTCTCCCCATGCAGTTCAAGACTCAGTGAGCTGGACAGAGTCTGGGTTTCTCCAGTTTCTCCAACCTGAGCTCCCCTGAGGAACTGCCCCTAGTCTCTGACATTCCACAGCTTGCCAGACTCAGACTGGCCCACACAAACCTAGCTGCAATCTGATGAAACTGTGTTTCAGCTTCCCCAGCCTTTACTGCAGTACCAAGATTTCAGTGCCATTTCATTTTGCATAAAGACCGCAAGACATGCACTTGCACTAAGGAGTGACCCTGCAAAGAGGTATCAAGATGGTGGCCACTAACACACCCAGCACAAAGACCACAGGTGCAACCAGAGCCACAAGTACCCTGCCAACATATCTCCAGGCCCTGGCCAGTGTCTCCAGACTGAGGTGGCCATGCCTCAAAATGGTGGCAGTATTGGCAGCAAACCTGCAGTCTCCAGTGGGTATCCCAAAATTGCTGTGGTCATGTGTAAACAGATCTATGAGTACTGTGACAATAGACTTGCAGACATCAGAGGGCAGTGATCCATGATCCACCTGCAGTCTGCAAGCAGTCTCCAGACTAACATGTGGTGATCCATAAATGCGGGGCAAGTGGCAGGTGATGGGCAGGCAATAGGCAGGTAAATGGGCCTTGACAGCTTTTCCATGTGACCGTTTTGCCTCATTTCTTCTGCCCTGTCTTAATCAAGGCTGCCAGAGCCCTTTACCAGGACCTCTGCAAAAGCTTCCCAAATATTGTTTCCACCTTGCCCCTTGCTATCCATTATCCACAGAGAAGCCAGTTTTCCTTAATCAAAATCAGATCGTCAGATTCATCAGACTCCTGCCCACCTTAGCTCCTCTGCAAATGCTGTGCCCAGTGTCTAGCCCCATTTGTGTGTGTGTGTGTGTGTGTGTGTGTGTGTGTCACTGGGTCTTTCTTCGAATTTTGGTTTAAATGTTTTATCTTTGGACAAGTTTTCTCTGATCATTTGATCATGTTTATGTGTTTATGCTTTGCTCATTTTTGTCATTTTACCTTTATCAGGCTGTAAATTTAGTAACAGGGACCACTGGAATGTGACACAAATGAGGCTTCTAATAAGTACTTGTTGAAGGAAGGTGTGCCTTTTCTGTATTCCACAGAACACAGGCCATAAAAGTACAAATAAAATGACTCAGTAAAGTCTATGATGATGGTCAGCAAAAGATAAGAGGAAAGAAAAAGAGCTGAGTTAAGGCCACAAATGGTGTTAAAATGCCATGCAGTGTATACTCTTCCGTATTAAATGTTCAGAGTGAAAAAAATTAATGACACAGAAAGACTCATGGTTCCTGGAGCTACAGAAGAAGTAAGAATGAGAATGGCTACAACTGAGTAAAAGATTGTCTTTTGGGGTAGAAAAAAGTTTCTGATAGACTGTGGTGATAGGTGCACAACAGTGTGGTTGTGCTAATGCCTAGAACCAGAACTGGGTACTTCACAAATCAATTCCATTGTGGGTAGAGTACATCTCAATAAAGATATTATTTTTTTAAAAAAGGGGTACATGAGATGAACTGCTGTGAAGCTGCTATATCACACTAACAAAACCGCAAGCCCTCAAGAGTCAGGCCATATTATTGATTGTTTTATCTGCAGAGCCTAGCACACAGCGGGGACTTACTGCCTGAGTGATGACTGGATACTAGAGACTGTCATTTGGAGATGAATACTCTAACCACCAGATCTAGCTAAGCTTTGTTCAGCTCTGATTTCAGTAAAGAGTGAGCCCTCATGAGAGATGATTTCACATTAACCAGATATGAAACTTAGTAGTGCACAAAAGACTCCCACATCTATGCCTATAGCCCCTGATCTCCACTTCCCACTGATTAGCAAACTCACTCTGACACTTGCCCAGTACCTTAATCCTCCCACTCCACTGACCTTTTCCTCCATACTTATCTCAGCCCCTTGTTCTCATGGTCACTCACTAAAATTTGTCAATCCATCTCAGGTTCCATTCTTAAGTCTAGACTTCCAATACCCTACAAGTTAGTCCAGTTTACCTGGAAAGCACAGCCTTGGCAACAGCCTGCACAGCAACCGTTTACTGCAGACATCAAAGAACAGCAGGAGCAAGGGGGGCACAACCCAAAGGAAAACCTCAGGGAGAGGCATGGAGCTTGACTGTATTTGCTGACACGCGTTTATTCAACTGTTCTAGTTCTTTAAGGGTCAAAATTTACCTCATAAAAACATTCAACTCTACCATGTTCCTGGATTCTATCACCTGAGCTCTTTGAATGGGAGGAGAGGCCCAATGTCTGGGGTGGGCTGAGTGGTCTAAGTGAGAACACGAAGCCTAGGCCTACACCCACTTACTTCCTGTTTTTTGTTCACTCTAACAATTCATCCGATTCACAGGTGCTCACTAACTGTATGGTATTTGTCTACTTGTCATTCCATCCTTTATAAAACTCAGAAAACATGGACACCTATAACCCCCTTGCAAACACCTTTAACATTCTCGTTTCTGAACTTCTTTAGCTGACTTCTGCACAACTGCATCAGAAACTCTCAGCTTTACTGGAAAAATCCATCTCCACACACTGTAACTCTGCACCTGTACTCACCGTTTCCCACAAACAGTGAGTTCCCTGGTTTGCTACAGACTCGGGATGATTATTAACACTTTCACTTCTCTTCTAGTGGTCCATTTCACCTGGAACTCAAAAGCTCTTTGCAGTATTCAGAGATAGTTCAAGTCCACAAAAAAGCCATTGATTTCTCATAAGTAATGTATCAAAAAAATATGCAACCATACCTGTTTTTTGGTTTCTGACCTGTTAGAGTGAATGCTGTCCCTGACTTTATTAAGGTGCCTCAAAGCATAACCACATACATTTATGAGATTGTACCCTTCATAGCTGTCAGGCCCTGGTCCTCATCTGGGAATGGCCTAGTACCTCACCCACATCCCCTTCAATAGGGGTTTGCTCCTCTCATGTATTCACACTCTCTTGAGCATCTTCCCAACCTCATTCTCCATCAGATAATTTCCACTGGCATACAAAAATTATCTGATATTTCTCACCTTAAAGTAAAATCACTACCCTTAGTTTCCTGTACCCACTATGGACTCTACACCATACTCTGCAGCCATTCACAAGAGCACCAAACAGTTACCTTAATTTGCTATCTTTACCTTTAATATACATACACTTAACTTAGTAAGCCTTTCTTAACTACAGAAATTAAATGAAGACCAACATTTCTAACACCCGATTATCTTCTAATTTCAGTATATTTTTATCAATTTATCAACATAGATTTTTCAGTAACCTGCTTAAAAATATAAATTTTCAGTCTTATATGAAAATATTTTCACCTTCTCTCTACTTTTGAATGCTGGTTTAGCAGGACAAAATTCTATCCTGACAGTTACATCTCATGGCTTTTTGAAGGTATTATTACATTATCTTCTTCATTATTACTTTCTGATATGAGGTATGAGGATAGGAAGCACAAATGATTAAAACATTAAGCATAGTCAAATGATTAAGACATTATTGGCGTATGTCATATATTATTACACAACCTGTGTAATTTTAAATCATGTGCAACCTGAAGAATGAGAAATTATATTCCATTTATGTGTAATGTGCCAAAATGCTTTCTACTGTCATGTATAAATAATTTGAAAAAAATAAAGATTCATTTTTCTAAACTTTCATGAAAGCCTGTTTTAAAATTCCATTTCTGAATTTGTAAGTTAGTTAATAAGGGACCACAACTAACTAGAAGTTGGAAAAAGGTAGGTTTTTCTGTTTTGGTGTTCCATGTTATAGATTTAAACTATGATTGACTTCACTCAAAATTCATTTTATACGTACCAATTATAATGTTCTTAACCTTCAGTTTTATTTCCAACCTTAACAGTAGTAAATAGTTTTATTTTAGGAAGTTGGTTTTTCTCAAATACCATTTGAATGTACACTGATACTTTTGTAATCATGATGGAATTCTTCAGATCTTCAGCGAGCTGCAAGTTCATGATTCACATTCATTTACAGGACATTTGCCTATGGATCCCTGTCAGGGTCTTAATGAGTAATCAAAATGGAGAGCATTCAACCTGTGAATGTCAAAAGTCCAGTATAAATTTTTTCTGCTATAGATGTTTTGTGAAATTTTCAAAAGATCAGCTTCATGGGACCTCCACTCTTTCTTTTTTTTTTTTTTTTTAAGAGAGAGTGAGAGAGAGGGAGAGAGAATTTTAATATTTATATTTTTTTTTAGTATTTGGTGGACACAACATCTTTGTTTGTATGTGGTGCTGAGGATCGAACCCAGGCCGCACGCATGCCAGGCGAGCGCACTACCGCTTGAGCCACATCCCCAGCCCCACTGTTTCTTAATTTACAGAAACTTACTTAGAGAAAGCATTTGCCCGCCCTAAAAGTAAGTGAGGAAGGAGAGAGAGATGAAGGGAGAAAATAATGTCTGTATGTGATCATAATTTAGCAAACCTTAATAGGGTTAGATTTTCTTTCAAAAACATATTAAATTATTTCCCAATGTCTTTTAAACCACTTTTGTTTTAGCCAAACATTTCAAAATTGCTTTTCCCAGTTGAGAAAAATTGAAATGAGCTATTGCTAAGGCAGCCAAAAGAATCCATTATATTTGGGACCATCCACTTTAAGCTTGCCCAGGCGAATTAGAGAGTTAGCCACAGGAGGGTACAAGAGTTTCTCAGAAGCTAATCTCTGTATCCATCAACCATTTTCCTTGAGATCTTCAGGAAAATGCAATTAATCACCTCAGATAGCCCTGCAGTGTTGTAAGCACAGAAAAAAATTTTTCTTTTACCTTGTGGTTTGATACTGCTCCCAACATAAGCTCTATGACCCCATAGTCTTTGTGGCTGGAGTAGCCTAAATTACCTAGCAGTCGTTATAACCTCTTTTAGGCAGGATTACATCCATAGCCTCTATCAGCTGTGTAATTTATATAGTCTGTATATTTTCTAAAAGCTGTGCAGCCTTTTTAAAATGCATAGAGTTTATAATTGGAGTATTCGACGTTACCTGCCTAATCTCCTTGTCCTTATAATTCTAAATTACCTTGGTAGCTCCTATCACCTGAGAAGCCTCTATGTTCTCTGTAGTTTCTGTGTCCTCAGCAGTTTCTGTGTCATGATTAACCCTAAAACCTGAGTAAACTTCATGACCTGCATTTCTCTATGATCTGTGGAGTCTCTACTATCTGAATAGCTTCTGTGGCCACAATGACTATGTTGCGAAAAGATTCTTTAATACATGACTGTTCTAAAATACCTCTGTAGCCTTTCAGAACTTTCTTCTCATCATGGCACCAGTAGCCTCTAAAACTACGTCACCTCTATGACCTACATGTATTCTATGACCTGAGTAGCCTAAGTGATCATAATAGGCCCTATAACTACATAGTGTGTACGACTTGCTAAGACAATATGTCATTAGTATTTTCTACAGACTACATAGCCTGTATTGACTAAGCAGATTTTTTTTTTGTCCTGAATATCCTTTATGGCTTGTTTGGTCTCTGTGTCCTGTGACTTGCACAGCACTTGTGGCCTAAAAAGTCTTTATTTATTTTATTCCTTTTATTTTTTTATTTTATTTATTTATTTATTTATTTATTTTTTGCTGTCATGGGTTACAGTGACGGTGGACTCTAATCCCACATGGATTTTGTGGCAGGTGGTGTCAGAAGGCAATAGTTTCTTGCCATCCATATATACCTTACCGGATGAGTGCCCTCTAGTGGAGATCACGATGGTACTGATGGGCAGAGTGGATGTGCTGTCCTGGTGAGGAAAGGAGGTCCTGACACATGTGGCTGTCCTTGACATGGTGCCCATGCACATTGACTTGCATTAGGTTCTTTGTAGACCCCAGATAATGACCAGCAACCATGTTATAAATGGTAGAGAAGTGGTGAATATCAGTAGATGTAACAGAGGCCAAAGGTGGTAGACCTATTCAGTGAACTTTAATATCTTTTTTCAAACTAGGAATCTAGGAGGAAGCATGAATTAGTCATGGATTAGAGTGAGTGACATGGATACTCCTCTGGTGATGTAGTTCTATATCACATGCGAGAACTGGTAATTATGGGTTCCTCCAAAGAAAATTCATAAAAATCAAAAATGAAGATTTTAAAACTAGCCAGGTATGGTGATGAATAGCTATACCAGTGAACTGAAAGCTGAGGACCTCAAGTTTGAGACAACTTGGTTGAACAGTCTCAAAAGCTGGGGGAGGGGTTGGGGGGTATATCTTAGTGGCTATGTGCCTCTGTGTTTAATCCCCACAAGTGAAAAATAAATACTAAGAAAGATTTGAAAACATATACATCAGAAGTGTTTTTATGCAAAATTTCACCAAATATTTATCTCAGTTCACTAGTAGAAGAGGTGGGACAGAGTAGTCTGGATTCAGGCTCTCACCTTTTGACATGCTACCATGCAAGGCAGCTGGGGAATTTGAAACTGACAAAAGTGGGGTTGGGAGCAGGAAGAATTTTGCTTTCATTTCTGTGCAGCAGCTTCAGCGCAAGTAAATTTCTACTCTAATCCAAATGAGCATGTATTCCCTGCTGCCTCCCTAAGGTCTGTCTGAGGTCAAAGTGACTGGGTGGAAGTCCCTTTGAACTGTGTATAGAGAGGAATAAATTAGGAGGAATGTACCTGTAAAATTCACTGCTTAAATCCTGATGAAAAAACTTTTCATCAAGCTAAGCTGGGGGGGGGGGAAGCACCCAGAGAAAGACCTGAAGTTAAGATGTAGATAGTACTGAAGAGGAGGCTGGTGGGCAAATGACATCTGTACAAATCCACTGACTCTTTATGTCTTTCCTGGTGCTCCTCCTCTTACAAGCTAAGCAGTTTCATGCCATGCTGGCTGCAGACTTAGCTATCCTATCTCCACAGAACACTAATTAGGATGGCAGAACCTAGAGTACAAAATTTGAGCAAAATATCCAACAGAGAGAGCATAGATTGAGTATGCATTCCAGCACCTTCCCACAAAACAACACGGACAGCCACAGCTTGCACACACACACACACACACACACACACATACACACAAAATAAAATAAAAGTTTTAGTAACTACAGGGGACAGAAAACTAGAAAATGTAGAACCAGTTTGGAAAGAAAACTAAAAAATGTAGAACCACTGCCCTCTGGTGGAAAAAAAGAGACAGTGAAAGCCAGAAGTGTATCAAGCACAGAGAAGCTGGTGCACGCCTGGGCTGAGACAGGCAGGGCTGGGGAGGACTTACCTGTTTCTGTGAAGGTAAACAAGGAAAAGGAAAAATGAGATGAAAGCAGATAAATGCCAGGGATTTGAGGAGACGACATAGCACACCCAGCTGGTCAGTACTGCTTTCTACTTAGTTTCCTTTGGCTTTCTACTGATTTTTGCTCAGTGTTAATGTTCTTATCTCCCTTCCCAGAATATGCAACACCAGAGGTTAAAAAGAGACACCAGGCCTGTGTGCTATCTACCTATCTGTTGCCAGTGTGAAGCCCAATTGCCTCTGTATGGTGTGAGGGGTGGAAAGCAAGGCTCAGTACAAGAGCTGGCAACAGTGCATTTGCCTGTTACTGGAAATTTTAATGAAGCAAAAATAAAGGTATTTTCAAATGTCTCAACTACATGCCTTTCTTTCCTACACCTGCAGTCTGTGAAGTTAACCATGTATCTGAGAAATGAGCACAGGTGGTCCTCATGTCCCAAACTCATGCACCCTCACCCCTGATCTGTACTTCAGACTGGCTACAACTGAATATAAACAGAGAGGGAGCAATAGTTATCTGTTAGTGTATTACAAAATATGGCACCATAATCACAATTTGCACAGAGACCACCATAGCTTTATACAGAAAGTGTTTCTACAAGGATCTGCCCAACAATCATTTGGGCAGCCTCAGATGAACTCCACTCATGTTTTTAGCCATGGTGGTCAAGGTTCAGTTAGCTCTTGTAATTCTCATGCGTTTTGCCTTTAAATTTCTGTCCTTGTCTTAACATCATTGCCTACAGTTACAACACAAGGCATTTTACCACTGCAGTTGTCAGGTACTGTTATTGTTGGGGTTCCTGTTGGGGTTCAAGTCCTGAGAAAGATACACAGAAGTAACAGGCAAAGGACAGAATTATTGAAGGTGAAGGTGAAGGAGGTGGAGTGGAGTGGGTTGAGAGAGATTCTCAAAGTCCACAAATCTAGAAAGTCTAGAAAGCAACTTCTTATATACTTAGCTGTAAACCATTCACTTCCCTATACAGACCTCATTTAAAACCTTAATCCATTTGCTCCCATTGGTTATCTTGATTAAAATAGCATCCGAATTTTTCCCCATTGGCTACTTCAGAAAACTTAATTAGAATACTCTCGAGTTCAACCCCCTTGGATGTTTTAGAATGCCAAACCTGAGGCAGGAGTTGCCATGGTGATAAGTGTTTAGTGGTGGGAGTTGTCATGGCAATGAGACATAGAAATGTGATGACCCATCTCCCTGTCTAGTTCACAAGTGGCATTTTTTTTCTTACCTGCCTCTGGCATCTTGTAGTACCTGAAATTCTACATAAAAGTACCATCATTGGAAAAGAATGTCATTCCCAAAGAATTACAATTAATCTTTGGTAATTTTTTTTCTTTCTTTTGTTACACAAACATTTTCTGTGTTGTGTCCCATCTAGTATTATCCCTTCTCAGTTCTGTGCATGGCTTCTTTGCAGCCCCTTTTTTTAACTTTTGTGTATTCTGACAAAAGATGTCAAGTACATGTGCTAAATGGGTTGTGAAGTTGGGGTTCAGGTCCTTGGTTACTGAAGGTGACAGTGAAAGTAGCACTCTGTGAGGGTAAAGTGGAGTGGGCTAAGCAAGAGGGAAGCTCAAGGCTCACATTTCTGTAAAATTAGTCTTATATGCTGAGTATGAAGAAATCACTCCCCCACACAGACCTGATTGAAGAACTTACCATTTGTTCCCATTGGTTATGAAGAGCATCCACTATTCTCTCATTGGTTACTTTAGAAAGCCCAAATTGAATTCTGTCTGCTGTATCTTCATTGGTTATATTAGAATGACAAAAGTGAGGCGGGAGTTGCCATGGCCGATAAGTCCTTTGGTGGGAGTTGTCATGGTAAATAGGGACGTGATGATTAATCTCCTTGTCTTGTCATCCTGTATCAATGTAGTGGTAACCTGCCTCCGCCATATTGGAGTACTTGAACTCTAACATCTGCAGGGTAGGAAGTAAAACAAAGCGATTCCATTATTATATTGTCCATTTAAAAATGATATATTCCTCATACCGTGAGCTCCTGCCAAAAAGCATGGGAAGCGAATCTGGTACACTCCTTCGGGTTTCCTCTATTTTACCAAGATCTTGGGATCAAAAGAGACAGGAAAAAGGATAGTGGAGGCTTCTGGGCCACCATCCAACTTTTGAGCACCCTGAGATCAATTAGGTTTTATCCAGACTGTGCTGGTATTTCACAAAAGCCTTCTCCCGGCCTCAATTGCCCTCGGCCAAACAGATGCAACCACGCCCTGCTCCGGAGGTCCTAGGATTACCCCACCCACCTCCCAGCAGGCCTGATGGGTGTGCACACGCATGCCCTGGGGCAGCAGCACGGTTCTGTGGCGTCACCCGGGGTCAGTACCAGCGCTGATCAGCATGGCGTCTGGAGGGTAGTGATGGTGCCTTCTGAGCAGCTGCAAGCATTCGGCGTTCACCATGGACACAGCATTTGTGTTGGGCTTCAAGGTGAGAGTCCTGCTGTAGGGCTGCTGAACTTGTGCCCAAGAGCTCTTTCTGGACAGGATCGAGAAGGTAAGGTAAAATCCAAGCCAACTTTGTTCTCTGTGACATTTTGCCATTCATTATTCCATACTGGGGTTGAGCTTTGTCACTGTGCCCATACCTTCTGGACAAGCACATCTGTGGGTAAAGGCATGCTAACTCTCTATGTTCCGTGATCCCCATTGAGCCTGAGGAGCTAGAGCTACACCTTCTGAGAGACAGGTCCACTGGAAAACGTTGTTTAAACGTTTAAACAACTATTCAAACATTGCTTAAACAGTAATATTCTTACAAGGTGAATTTTGGAAACATAGGGGTGGTGATTACTAAGTCATCATGAATTTGGCCAACGTCCTTCTGTGCTTCTGCTCTGAAACTCCCCCCACGCCAGATTCCTTTGTCCCCAGGAGCACCCACCTTACCTCTGGGGATCTTCAGAAATCTGGTTACAAACTTCCATCAGACTGTGAAAGTCGCTGTGGCAGGGAGAGTTGATACATAGTTTATTTTGTGAAGGAGGCATCTTTGTTCTGAGAGGCTGAGTGATAGGCTTATTTGCCTGAGGTATTTTTTTAAAACCATTTTAAAGACTGGATTTTGATGGAGACAGGGATTTCTTTAAGTTGAGTGACTTTTCAGCTCTTATTGGATGACACTAGCAGCCTACTGCCGATTTGTTTCTTGATTTTTGTGTCATGAATTTGAATCGAACCCACAGACAGCAGAGGAAGGCAAGAGTGAAACAAATAAGATTCATGTAAATGAGTAAAAATGACAGAACACTTAGAATGCTAAATAAAGGGAACCTGATAACCAGTTTACAGGTAGATACAGAAGTCTAGTATTGAGGCTTCACCATGGTGGTTTCGGTTTTGAAGTCCCACA